>NW_023010023.1:73980-75824 GCF_902201215.1 Prunus dulcis
GGACACAAGCCCACAACGCAAAAGTCCTGGATGAACAGGTGGTGCATGGCTTATGGGGACTGGGAGTGTCCTCCAGGGAAGAGAGTTGTCCAGCACATTCCTACCCATTTCCAGTCTATAGGTCCTTGGCCCCATCCCTTAAGATTGTCCATTGCTTGATTGTAGTCTTGGCTACTATTGTTGGTTGTGTACTTTGTTTGTGCAGGTGTAAATGGCTAAGTAGTTTCTAACTCTTGATGCAGGTTCTGTGAAGTGGGGCCCTATCTCCAAGGAGCAAGAAGACGAGGTTGAGTGGGTGAGGGCGCAGCTATCCGAGACTGAGCGTGAGTGCGGGAACTTGGTCACGCAGAAGAACTTGTTTGAGTCCGGACTGTTGCAAGGAAGTAAGTACCTGGGTTATCTTTTTATTTGTGTGCTGAACCTTTGTGAGTTTGACTAATATAATTGCTTTGTTTGTTTTGGCAGTGGCTGGCATCATAAGGGGAAGCACGAAGGTGGCCGTGGACATTGATGAGGCCGAGATGCAGAAGCGGCTGAGGGAGTCGCGGGCCAAAAAGGCTGAAAAGAGTGCTGGAAAACGACCCAGGGATGATGATGAGGGTCGGGTTGCCGATGTGCTGGGCAAGAGGAAAGATATAGAGGAGGCGCACCAGCATGTGATGGGCTCGGGGCCGAGACTTCCGGCCTTTGATTTGCAGGCCCCTCCGAAGCTACCCTTCGGCATGGAGGATGTATTTGCCGAGGGGGTCGAGAAAGTTGACTTCGGCAGGCTTCGTCAACAGAAGAAGGAGGTCAACCTGGCGATGCACCGACAGGAGGTGCCGTTGGTGAACGTCTTCTTGGAAGGCGTGAAGAGCGACCCCGAGGCTCTGGCGAGGACTCTATCAGCAGATGCCTTCATGGATTTCTCGGAGGACATAGTGACCTTCCTCTGGAGTCAGGCATCGAAGGTAAGGAAGGCTGAAGCCTCGCTTATATAAGGAGCCGTTAATGACCAGGTAACGGGCAGAGCGATGGCGAATGCGTCTCGCCTCGGCTGGGTTAGCCGGTAGTGTTTGGTTCTGCAAGAACTGGAGGATGGGGTCCATCCATGTAGGGCTGTGGTCAATTGTGCAGATGAGTGGGGCTTGTGTGCTGGGCTGGGCCAAAAACTCGATGTGGATGTGGCGACCCATTCCTTGCTCCAAGGCTGAGGCTAACCTGGCTAGTGCATCGGCATGGCTATTCTCTGAGCGCGGCACTTGCCTGATAGAGTGGGCGTGGAAGGTTGCCAGCAAGTGCCGGGCGAGCTGGAGGTAAGCCGTCATAGAGGCATCCTTAGCCGTGAAGTCTTGGTTAACCTGGTGGACCACGAGTTGTGAATCGCTGAAGATCTGAATTTGCCTGGCGTTCATCTCCTTGGCTAGGCGAAGACCAGCTAAGAGTGCTTCATATTCGGCCTCATTGTTGGAGGCTTGGAAATTGAAGCGGAGGGCGTACTCGAGGGCAACCTTGTCTGGGGGGACGAGAACGAGGCCGGCCCCACACCCCTGGGCATTAGAAGAGCCATCCACAAATAAGGTCCACAGGGGCTGGGTTAGGTCGAGAGTGTTTTTGGTGGGGGTTTGGTCCTGGCTCGGAGAGGGATTGGGTTCGGTTATGAGCTGGGTAGCTGCAGAGGCTTGGGGCTCAGTGAATTCAGATAAGAAGTCAGCAACGGCCTGCCCCCTCATAGCCGGGCGGGGTTTGTAATGAATATCAAACTCGCCAAGTTCAATAGCCCATTTAACCAGTCTCCCAGGGGTTTCTGGCTTCTGCAACACCTGTCGGAGAGGTTGGTTGGTTAAGACATGGATGGTGTGAGC
>NW_023010023.1:76362-95704 GCF_902201215.1 Prunus dulcis
GCTGAGCAGCTGGTTGCCGGAAGTTGAATCCACGAGCTGGTCGATCCTCGGCCTCAATGATCGCGACTCGCTCGGGAGCGAAGTTGCGTCTCTTCTGCACCACGGGCTTGCTGGCATGGTTGACATGGAGGTGGTGGCAGATGATGTCTGGGTAGATGCCGGGCATGTCAGATGGTGACCACGCGAACATGTCTTTGTTGTTTTGGAGAAAGATGGTCAGCTCCACCTTCTCGTCTGGGCTTAGGCGCGAGCCGATCCTCGCTTTCTTGTCTGGCTGGTTAGGATCGAGGGGTACTAACTCAACGTCTTCCTCAGGCTTCCAACCTTCTTCAAGGGAGCCTTCCGGGCAGATTCCCTCCTCTCGATCCTTCTTGTTTGGATTCTGGCACGAGCCGATCTGCGCTTCTTTATCTGGCTGGCCAAGATCAGGGGGTACTAACTCGACGTCATCCTCAGGCTTCCAACCCTTTTCAGGGGAGTCTTCCGAGTGGATTCCCTCGCCTTGATCCAGGCTCATTAATTGCTATTGTGAGGTAGCAGCTTCCTTCTCGTTCGAGCTTGCTTGTTTGCTGGGAGCGCTTCCTGCCTCGTTTGCAGCTTGCATTACTGGTGTGAACTGTAACTGCTTGCTCTTCTTGAGTCTTTGAGTTGTGCATATTCTTGCCATGGCTTGGTCACTATTGATCTGCTCGATTCGGCCTCCAGAGATGGGGTAGCGAATCTTCTGGTGTAGAGCAGATATGATGGCCTCAATCTTGCTGATCCATGGTCGGCCCAAGATTTTGTTGTAGGGGAGATCTCATCGATGACCATGAAGCTTTACGAGCAGACCGCTGGAGGTGAGTGGAGTCATGGTTGATTGTTCCAACAGTGATTGATGTGGCCCCATTGAAGCCGGTGAGCGACCTGGCAAGTTTGCTAATCTTGGGCTCCAATCCCATCTGTTGGATAACAGATAGTTGAAGGATGTTGGCTGCGCTGCCCTCATCCACATGAACTCGCTCGATCACAGCTTGTTCAATTTGGATGTAGATGACTAGGGTGTCATTATGCGGCAGGTCAAGCCCGATCAAGTCTTTTTTCTGAAAACCGATGATGGGTGTATCCACAATCACTGGTACTCTTGTTGTGACTTGGGAGACATAAGTTCCCGGGCGATCTTCCTCTTGCGCTCCTTGATGGTCAGCCCGGACTCCTGGGAGTAAGCTAGAATGGTGTTGATTCGAATGACCTTTTGGGGAGGTTCCTTGGCAGCTGCATCACGATCCTCGATCTACTGGATGCCCTTCTTTGCGACGAATTCTGTGCAATGGCCTTCTCTGACCAGCTCCTCAAGGTGCCTTTTCCACACGTTGCAATTATTGGTGTTATGACTGTGCTCCCCGTGAAATGCGCAGTATTTACTGGTGTCCCTTTTAGAGGGGTCTCCTTTCATGGGTGGTGGTCTCTTCACCCACGGCTTGTCCTTCACTTGAGCCAGGATCTGGTGAATTGGGATAACGAACTCAATGAAGGTCTCTATTTCTGAGCCTCCTTCTTAGGGTCGCTATCTGCGCTTATCCGAGGCTTTTTACTCGAACTCGTTGCTCTTTTGGCTTGCCTGCTTCGTCGGGTGATCAACTTGCTTACTGACTTTCTTTGCGGCGATATGATCATCGTCCCAAAGTGCGTAGCGTTCTGCCGTCGCGAACACTTCTGCCAAGGTTTGACTTGGAGTTATGGCCAGCTTCCGGTATAGCTCGTGGTCGGTTGGCAAGCCCTTCTTGAAAGCTGAGGATGCAACTTGGTCATTGCATCCTATGATATTAGCCTTCTCAGCCTTAAACCGTCTCAAGTAGTCTTGTGGAGACTCGTCTGGCTTCTTCCGCAGGTTGAACAGATGGTCCGCATGCTTTCTGACCATCTTATAGGAGGTGTACTCCTTTGTGAAGATGAGGGCTAACTCCTTGAAGTTTCCTATCGACGCGGACGGTAGAGTATGAAACCAGTCTTGAGCTGCTCCTCGCAGGGTCATCTCGAACACTTTGCACATTAGGGCATCGTCTGCCTTGTACAGGATCATGGCGCTCTTGAAGTGCCTTAGATGGCTCTTAGGGTCAGAGTTCCCCTTGAATGGAGTGATGGATGGCGTTGTGAACCGCTTCGATGGCTGACCTCGTTCCACCTTGTCGGTAAAGGGCGAGCAGTCGACTCGATCAATTCCCTTGTGCAGGGCCTCCTCCATGCTTCCTTCAAGTTGGAGAGCTTGGAGTCGGTCATTTACTAGCTTCTCGACATCCTCTGCTCGCAAGGCTGGAGTCTCAGGCCAGCTTCTTCGGTGCCTCGAGCGCGACTGGCTAACTTCTTCCTCGGTTCCCAAAGGTCGATCCCCTTGGGTGCTCTGCCCGTGTGTTAGATTAGGAGATTGAGCTTGTGAGGATTCCTCTACAACTTGTCGCCGCGTGTTGGTCCTCGAGTGGGTTGGTGGGCGTCAATCATTATCTTCTGCCGGCAAGCAGGGTCGCTCAGGTCGACGTCTTCGGTGTCTCGAGCGCGACTGGCTAACTTCTTCCTCGGTTCCCAATGGTCGATCCCCTTGGGTGCCCTGCCCGTGTGGCAGATTAGGAGATTGAGCTTGTGAGTATTCCTCTACAGCTTGCCGCCGCTTGTTGGCCCTCGAGCGGGTTGGTGGGCGTCGGTCGTTGCGCTCGTCACGCGACTGCTTACTAACTCAAGCTCCTTGTAGGCCCAAGCAGACGTGGATATTAGACTATGGGCCTAGCCTCTCGAGCACATTGGTCCTTGGTCCTAGCCTTGAACGACTCAGAGTACAGCTCACGGCTGTCTGCGTCTCATCTGCTCGATCTCGCTCTCTCCCCTGCCGGTTTGCCCTTGTCTGACCAGCCTGGGACCTCTCGAACTGCTCGCCGACATGCTCGTGTGCCCTCCTCTCCTTGTCACGGGGTCCAAGGTTACGGCCTTGATTCAAGTTGATCTGCCTGAGTAGCTAGCCAATCAGGTTGTTCTGATCATCAACCTTCTGTGTGAGTTGATCGACCCATGAGTTAAGGTCCACCTGACTGCCTGGGTCAAGTAGAGTGTTGTGCATCGGGCCCAATGGCATATGGGCTAGGGCTCCGTTAGACGCATACACAGGTGCATATGTCAAGTATGATCGCAGAGAAGGGAAAGAATGGATCTGCTCCAAGACTGGGACGACGTCGGAGCAGCCATGGGGCTGCGCAGCAAATCCGGTACTTGAGTGGTGTGGCTGCTGTTGTGCTCCGACGGCAGGACAGAGAGGCAGAGCAGCTCAGTTAATCGGCGCTGGCAATTGCAAGGCTGTGGAGGTCCCAAGGTCATGTGGCGGCTGTTCTACAATTCCAGCAGCTGAAGGTGGCTGTAAAGCACTAGAGGACGACTGCAAGGCGTTGGCAGCCACGATTCTGTGCGGTTGCATTGAGGTTTCCACCATGAAACCATGAGATGGGCCCATCGTGGTGGCGTTACTCTTCGTACGTCTTGTATCAACCATGGTTGTTTGAAAAAATGTGTGAAAGATGGATTTTGGAGCACGCTTTGAATATATCTCGCGCTCTCAATGAAAGCACCAATTTGTGGGAGCAAATTTCCCCACGAGAATATTCACCCAAGATTCCTTCGTCTTCTCCGCCTCTCTTTCTCCCTGCAAAACAGATCGGAGTAAAAGGACCACACCCGGGGGGTGTTGGCCAAAGGCCCTCCGATGCCTAAGTTAGGTAGGGTAATTCAAGGAAAAACGGGTGGCCGGAGCCGTGTGTGGTGGCCGGAGCCTTGTGTGAGAGAGAGAAAGAGAGGAGGTGGCTAGGGTTTTTGAGAAATAATTTCTGCAGAGTTTTAGTAGGAATTTAGACGTACCTCAACCATTGTGTGTGGCTATGCTTTTATAGAGGTCTCGGAGGCTAGGGTTTCAGAGGAATAATTCCGTAGATGGAAGGGAATTATTCCTTCCCATTTTGGAATTGATTTGATTAATTAGGGTAAATCAAATCCCTAATTGTGGTAGGTATCAATCAATCCTGATTCAATTTAGGCAATTCCTCATTTAATTGGGGATCGTGGAAATTAACCAAATCAAATCTCAACCTAATTAGGTAACGTTCAATTTAATTGGATAATTCCCAATTAAATTGAGTAACTCCTAATTAGATTGATTGATTCCCAATTTGGTCAAATAATCCCCAAATGGTAGGAATTATTTGACCTAGGGTTTGATTTAATTAGGTTCCCACAAGTCGCCTCTCTTATTCTTCTCCCAAAAGGAGGATTAAATAGTGAACAGCCAATTACAAGTATGGAAAGGAAATAAAGGCTAAAAAGTCAACTCCTATGAAGAAGCCTTTAACTATGCTAATCTGCTATTATGCACAATTAAGTATATACAAGTCAACACTCCCCCTCAAGCTGGAGAATAGATATCTTGAATTCCCAGCTTGGCTAAAGAAGACTCAAACACCTTGCTAGAAACTCCCTTAGTAAGAATATCAGCAAGTTGATCATTGGTTTTCACGTAAGGAGTGCAAATCAATCCTTGTGATAATTTCTCTTTGATGAAGTGTCTGTCAATCTCAATATGTTTGGTTCTATCATGTTGTACAGGGTTGTGAGCAATACTAATGGCTGCTTTATTGTCACAAAATAATCTCATAGGACCCTGAATAGTAATCCTCAAATCTCGAAATAAAATTTTCAACCATAATAATTCGCACACACCGTGGGCCATAGCCCTAAACTCAGCCTCAGCACTAGATCTAGCAACAACTGTTTGCTTTTTACTACGCCAAGTGACTAGATTGCCACCCACAAACGTGCAATATCCTGTGGTTGATCTCCGATCTGAAATTGAACCGGCCCAATCTGCATCTGTGTAAGCCTCTATAGCAAAGTTATTATGCTTTGAAAATAAAAGGCCTTTACCAGGTGATGATTTCAAGTATCTAAGTATCCTTTCAACTGCTTGCATGTGGACCTCACGTGGCTCGTGCATGAATTGACTGACGACACTCACTGCATAAGCTATATCTGGTCTTGTATGAGCCAAATATATCAACTTCCCTACCAATCTTTGATATCTTCCCCTATCAACGGCTGTATCATCAGTTTGCTTTCCCAATCTATGATTTTGTTCAATTGGAGTGTCCGCAGGCTTGCATGCTAACATTCCAGTTTCAGTCAGAAGATCAAGTACATATTTTCTTTGTGAGACAAAGATTCCTTCTTTTGAATGTGCCACTTCAATGCCTAAAAAATATCGTAGTGTCCCCAAGTCTTTGATATCAAATTCCTTGGCCAAATGTATTTTCAGCTTATTGATCTCCTTTATATCGTCCCCTGTCATAATGATATCATCTACATAAACAATAACAATAGTAATCCTACCATCCCGAGAATGTCGTAGGAACAATGTATGATCTGCTTGACTAGGACGATATCCATACTTTTGCATAGCTTGAGAGAATCTACCAAACCATGCCCTAGGAGACTGTTTCAGGCCATACAATGATTTTCTCAGTCTGCATACTTTTCCTTGAGAGGTCTCATCTATACCTGGAGGCATGTCCATGTATACTTCCTCCTCTAAGTCTCCATGGAGAAAAGCATTCTTCACATCAAATTGTTGAAGAGTCCACCCCAAGTTAGCTGCTAAAGATAAGAGGACCCGAATTGTGTTCATCTTTGCAACTGGAGCAAATGTGTCTTGGTAATCTATCCCATAAGTCTGAGTATACCCTTTTGCCACCAACCTTGCCTTGTATCTGTCAACAGAGCCATCTGCCTTATGTTTTATTGTGAACACCCATTTGCAACCAACAACTTTCTTCCCCCTTGGCAACTCCACCAACTCCCAAGTAGAGTTCTTTCGTAGAGCTCTCAATTCCTCATCCATAGCCTCCTTCCACCTTGGATTGTCTAGTGCATCCTGCAATTTTTGAGGAATAGATACAGAAGACAACTGATAGGCAAATGATTTAAAATATGGGGAGAGACGATGAGAAGACATGAAATTTGAAATAGGATATTTGTACTTTGATGGGCAAGAACGAAGTGGTCTCCTTAAGGCAATAGGTAATTCATTATCAATTGAAGGAACAGAATTTATAGGGTTATTTTCAAGTAAAGAACAAGAAGGTTCAACAAACTCTACCTCTAAATTACCTATCACTGGGGCAGCAGATTGGTCATTTCTCTGAAAGGGCACCTTATCTCTTTTTGTATACACCAAATCATATGGTGACATACGATGACCAACAGGTGGGAGAGTCAAGGAATTGTCTTCTCTTCCATTATCATTCTTTTCACTTTCATTTGTTTCAATTTTTTCCAACTCAAACATTGGCACACCATAAGACTTATCTTCACTACTTATATTCTCCCCCTGAAGAGAAGTCTCAGAACTAAGAAGAGAGAAATATGCATGGTCCTCATGAAAAGTAACATCCCTAGTAACAAAGAATTTTTTGGACGGAGGATGATAACATTTGTACCCTTTCTGAGTGGCAGAGTAGCCAAGAAAAATACATTTGAGGGAATGAGGGTCAAGCTTACCACTATGATGAAGATGCACAAAACTAATGCAACCAAACACTCGAGGAGGAAGATGATTAACAGTAGAAGGAGAACATGCAACAGTGAACACCTGAAGGGGAGTTTGAAATTTGAGAACCTGCGAAGGCATCCTATTGATCAAATAAGCAGCAGTAAGGACAGCCTCCCCCCAATAAGACTTTGGTACAGACATGGAAAGAAGCAGGGAACGAGCAACTTCTAGAAGATGGCGATTTTTCCTTTCAGCTACTCCATTCTGCTGAGGGGTATAGCTGCAAGATCTTTGATGAATAATGCCATGATTCGAAAAATAGGATTTGAGACCAGAATTGATGTACTCACCCCCATTATCTGAGCGGAAGACTTTAATCTTAGAATTGTACTGTGTATGGATCATTTGGTGAAAGGACTGAAAAATAGAGAAAACCTCACTTTTGTCAGTCATCAAATAAACCCAAGTAAGTCGGGAATAATCGTCAATGAATGTGACAAACCATTTGGAATTGGATAAATTTGACACACAAGAAGGACCCCAAACATCACTATGGACAAGAGCAAAAGGTGCAGAACTTTTATTAATACTTAATGGGTAAGAAACACGGTGGTGCTTAGCAAGTTCGCATATTTCACACTTAAATTGAGAAAGATCAACCGAAGACAATAAAGAAGGAAACAATTTTTGTAAATAGATAAATGATGGGTGTCCCAATCGTTTGTGCCATAACCAAATGTCCCTGGATGAATCAGTAGCGGACTGAAGCGCATGAACTGTGGGAGAACTAGTATAGCCAGCTGGGTCATCCAAGAGATAGAGGCCCCCTTTCTCACTACCACGACCAATCGTTGCCCCGGTCCGTTGATCCTGAATTACACAATGAGTGTCATAAAAGGTGACAAAGCAATTTAGAGATTTAGTAAGCTGACTTATTGACAATAAATGGTTAGACAATCCAGGAACATGGAGAACATTTGAGAGGGACAAAGAATTCGAAAGGAAAACAGAGCCTTCACCGACCACAGGAGTGGGTGAACCATCGGCAGTGGTAACACAAGTCTTACTAGGGGATGAATAACGAGAGAAGAAATCAAGTTTAGAAGTCATGTGATCAGTTGCCCCTGTATCTATAATCCAAGAGTCTGAGAAAGACTTACCAGATGCACTAAGACAACAACCAAAGTTACCTGATGAGGTGGCTAAGGAACCGGAAGCCCCTTTAGATCCTTTATCAGAGAGCAAGCGAGCACACTCTTGAACGATTTGTTCCATTTGAGCAGAAGAGAGCTGAGAGGTAGGTTGGTCATTCTGATCACTAGAAGATGTGTGGTAGGCTCTGGAGCTGGAACGGCCCCCTTTTCCACCTCCTCCCTTGCTGCCTTCAGCTTTTTCACCCTTCTTGCCAGGCCACCAAGGTGGATAACCATTGAGCTTGAAACATTGCTCTCTCACATGCTTAGTCTGATGACAATAATCACATTTCAAAGCATCCTTATCATCAGATTTCGAACTCTTAGCAACATTACTAGATGAGACAGCAGCTGAAGAACTAGATTGATGTACTGGTGGTGCCCAAGCCAAATGGTTTGCTGTAGAAATCAAGGCAGACCCTTCTAAAGAGGGTGGCATAACCATAGCAGATCGGCGGAGAGCTTGGGCACGCACGTATGCATAGGCTTCACGCAAAGAGGGAAAAGGATCCTTTCCAAGCACCTGTGTTCTCACTTGATCCAAATCCGGAGTAAGACCAGCCAAGAACTCAAAAGTACGTTCCTTCTCGATCCGTTTTTTTAACGCAGCAGTATCATTAGAGCACTTCATGTCGCACGGCTGGTAATAATCAAGTTCCTGCCATAAAGCTTGGAGTGAATTAAAGTATGTCTCCAACGTCTTACCTTGCTGAGTAGTGGCTTGGATCCGACGTTTCAATTCATAAATCTGGGCATCACAACCTCCCTCAGAATAGGTTTGAGAAACCGCATCCCATATCGCATGAGCGGAGTCGAGACGCATATAGCCAAGACTAATATCCGGGGTCATAGCCTGGAGAAGCCATGATCTAAGCATAGCATCTTCTTCAACCCAAGTTATGAACTTTAGGTCAGTATTATCTGGTTGCTTCTTCTCTCCAGTCAAATATCCAATCCGACCTTTACCAGTAATATATAATCTCACAAAATGAGACCAAGCCAGATAATTGGTGCCATCAAGCTTAGTTGGCAACAACTGGACATTCATCAAATCATGATGATGATTGGAATTGGCTGGAAGAGATACAAGAGGCCGAGAATTAGAAGAATCTGTTATATCTCCCATTAGATCAGGAAATCCAGAAAATAGGAGTCGGTAGTGTCTGTAGCAGTGGGCAGGTTTTGGGTATTTAGGGCTTTAGGTCTGGGTATTATGGATTTCTGGCTAATTTGGAGTAACCTGAAAAAAAAAGGTTTTTTTTTAAAAAATTCCTCTCTAGAGAGCTCTGATACCATGTTGAATTCTCTAGGGATACAGGAATAGTCGCTTGTCTTATTCTTCTCCCAAAAGGAGGATTAAATAGTGAACAGCCAATTACAAGTATGGAAAGGAAATAAAGGCTAAAAAGTCACCTCCTATGAAGAAGCCTCTAACTATGCTAATCTGCTATTATGCACAATTAAGTATATACAAGTCAACAGTTACTAATGCATTGAGGTTGCAACACTAGTCACTTGCACATGCAAAACTATATGATCTTGATGTTGCATCAAAGCGTCAGCTCCAACTAATGCTGAGAATAAGAACACATATTAAGCTGATGACACTTACAATCACATTATAATGGATCAAGGTGTAGTCCATATCATATCACGAGGTGATTGATTGAAGATTCAACGTGCGGCTACAAAAAATGTCACGAGGTGATTGTCTTGACGAAAAAGGAGTCTGCACATAAATATTGAACATGGTAATACCATAAGCAAATGATAAGAGGGATATTTATTGGTTCAAGATTGAAGAGAACCATATATTAAAGAAATAGATAAGAAAGCAAAGAGATATGGTAACGCATATATAGGACCAAATGTATGTAGGAAAAGGAATTAAAAAACAGCACCGGGATACCCAAGTCTCTGAGCAAGTCTTCAGCTTCTTCAGCCTCAACCCTGGCTACTTCCTCCATTGGACCTTTTAAAGTTGCTTGACTATCAATTCCTACATGGGTTCATTGAAAAGAACAAAACTTTACACACACACACACACATATATGGTTGTAGTTTCAAAACTGAAAGAACGAAATAGAGCATTGGAGAGGAAAGAAAGTTACCAAAGGCCTCAAGATGCTCCACCTTGACATTCAAATCCCCTTTGGTTTTCTCTCCCAAATAATCTTCGTACTTGCTTGACGAGGTGAGTGAAAACACTGACTTCTCATCAACGCCGCTACTGCTGCTGCTGCTGCTGCACTGGCACTTCATTCCAGGATTGTGACTGCAGCTCTCTTTGGAGTTTGGTCTATTGGCCTCTGCAACCATGGTGATATCCGTTTGGTTCATAGGAAATGAGGCTTGGGGATGGAAAATCAATTGCTTTCACATATTTGGTAAGTCTAGACATAGAAAATGGTTGCTTGTCACATGGGAAAGTAGGGGGGAAATGAAGCCCTCCTCCAAACTTGGGTTTTGTTTTCCCCCCTCATGGAAAGTTTAGGAAAATGAACCAACATTAAATGCACATTTTTCATGACCATTTTGTCCCCATTAACAATTTGAAGTTACAATATATCATTAAATGCTTTCTTTTTTTATTTATTTGATATAGTATGGGTATAATTGGAAAATTATACAAATTTTGTTTTTTATTGCTACTCAAAACAAACATGGGAAATGAAATAAAGTGATATCTCCCCGTTACTTTCTCGCCATTACCAAATGTGGGAAATGAATCTTCCATTTCCCATCCCTTGGGAAATGAATCTTCCATTTCCCATCCCTTGGGAAATGACATAGAAAATGATTTCCCCTCAAATCCATTCTATGAACCAAACTGTGGTACACGATCAAAAAAGGCCTTGGACCTTTGGTCCATTTTTCCTCCTTTTTGGGGATAAATTGATCTCGGGTCAACTTTATTTTCTTAGATTTAAGTTTAACCATAACTTTCTTAACCTTATTAAAATTATGCAAACATGTCTATGTTTTCAAAAAATTATTTATGCCATGTCGCCTTATATCTAAAATGAGTGAATTTTTGTTATCCATGTATCTAAGGTTTCACATTCGATTTCCGCGCCCTTAATTTCGCTTGTATTTAAAAATAATTAAAAAAATTGTAATTAAAAAAAAAAAGTGAGCTTGCACAAAATTCTATAATAACAATGACCATATTAATGAGGAAATTAAGTGGTGCAATAGTTTAGTTATACAGTCGCGTGGACCGAACTATGAGATTAATGTCTTGGGGGCATTTTAGGAGTAAAAGTTGAGTGGAATGTGAAAACCTAAGGTGGGTGAAGAAAGTAGAATAGTGGGTGTGAAATAACAGCACTCTTATAATTTAATCAGATTACCCAATCTCAAATGGACCGGAAGTAAATCAATTGCCTTATCTTACTCGGACGTACCCCATGCTCACGTTATGTAACCATAAATGAGGCCTTCTGTGCCAATGAATATTAGGCCCATCACACATCTTCCTTTGCTTCCTATTTGACCCATCACATAACTTGCTCAGTTCACTTGTGTGGTTGATCAATTATATTTAAGCTTAACCTTAATCAAATATGTAAGTCCTCGTAGCTTAAGTGGCATTCGAGGTCCTAAATTTCTCTTTCCCAATATTACTTATATAAAAAATAAAAATAAAAACTTAATAAAATATCTTATAATTAAATCTTCTTCAACCACACCAACTTGGAATTGCTTAAATTTGAATCTTCTTCAACCAAAACCAACCCTCCTTGAAAACTCATACTTTTGTGACTAATTGTTGGTTGATTATCAATAGAGTCAGTAATCACAAAAGGTTGCAGCTAGGACACAGTCATGTTTCGTAACATCCCGTCCCAAAATGTTGTTTTATTTAATTTATTTTTTCTAAACTTACAATTTTGCCCTTGGGCATAGGGAGATTTTGGTCACTTTTTGTTCGGGATAGATCCTGTCAATTGGTATTAGAGCATAGTTTTGTGATTCTGTAGACTGACACGCTAAGTGCACTCTTTATCTTTGAAGGTCGGATGGTTCCTTATTCGTGTTGAGATTATAAAACATGGTTGCCCCCATCTATGTGTTCTTAAGTTAGATATTGGGAATGGAGTTGGAAATGTGCTAGAGGCACCAAAACAAAGGAGTTGAGAATAAATGAAATGAGTTGTCAAAAGTTGTGGTGTCGTGAGTAAGGTGTGGAAAAAGTGTAGAAGTGACCAAAATCCTTTCAGCGTATCAGAGTGAAATTTTGAGGACGAAATTTTTTTAAGGGGGTAGGTTGTAACATCCCGTCCCAAAACGTCATTTTATTTAATTTACTTTTTATGAAATTACAATTTTCCCTTGGACATAGAGAGATTTTGGTCACTTTTTATTCAGGACGGGTCCTATCATATTTAACCAATTCATCAAAAGTAAGTTATTAATAATAAAAAATTCTACTAAGAAATGATTATTCAACAAAGTTAGTTGACAATTTTCAATATACTGTCCCAATAATGATCATTAAGCTTACTTTAATTTGAAACTCCCTTAAGAATGTAGTAAAGTAAAGTATCATTCACTTAGGTTTGAAATTGGATGATTTGTATTCACATAGAACTAGAATATTTATACAAGTGGTGGGTAATTGTCTCCAACTGAATCTATTTGGTTACGTGGCTGATTTTGTGCAGATTCGGCACCATCTCTATTACAAAGAACTAAAATCTATAACCAACACGGGTGATGGGTCCCCTTACTTTTCTTGCTATTTCCAGGTATTTTCCAAGTAAAAAAATTTGAATAAACATCCTTTGGTCAGCAGCTGATACTCACCTTTTTGGGGATTTCAAGATAAGTCCATTTGTTCCTTGGGAGAAAAGAAAAAAAAACACAAGGATTATTTAGCCTTTGACCATGTAGGGTTTAGGGTTCCAAAAAAAAAAAACAAAAATATCTTAAAACAAAGGAAAGAAGAAAATAGAGTAACAATTTCACAACAATCTTTTAAAGAAACAATGAGATTGACAATGATTATGGTTCCAAAATAATACCACGCATTAAATTAACACATAAATGTTGAGAAAAATATGAAAAGCAGAGAGAGAGAGAGAGAGAGATCGTAAATAATACTTCAGCCAAGAATAATCTCAACTCCTACTCAAATCACAAGCAGATAAAGAAAAATGATATCAACATATATTCCTATTAAATTACAGTAACATATCAATAAAACATAAATAAAAAATTCAATATAACAGCAATACCATAGCAATACGAAAGCAATACCACTACAATACAACCGCAATAAAATCACAATACGATTACAACAGCAAATTGACGATGCTATCTCACTATGATATAATCATAAAAAGTTCATAGAAAATCCCAATACCAAATGCAAGAATCAATCGACAAAGAACAAACACATTTGTTGTTTCAGACAAACAAAATCAATCCCAATACTTCAATTTCTACACAAAATACAGACGAAAGCAATCACAATTACAATTTCAATAATCAAATTCAATTTAACATCAAAACTTACATATTCCCAACAATTAATTTTCTGGAGAAGCTGTTCTTGAAGAGGGCATGTAAACCCAGACTTCAAAAGCCCCCAAAATTGGACCAAAATGTTCAAACAATGGCCACCTAATGCCAAGACATGCTATCATATTCAGAAAAGATGGTTATATTTGGGGATTCGAAGAGAGACGAAGTTGGGGTTTGGATTTGGGTAGAGAAGAAAACAGAGAGGAAGAGGAAGAACTGGGTTTTGAGGGTAAAGCTTGAAGGTTGTTCTTTATCTTCTTTTTCGTGAGAAGAGACGTGGTGAGAGAGAGAGAGAGAGAGAGAGAGAGAGAGAGAGAGAGAGTTGAGAGAGAGCGAAGAGAAAGCTGAGTGAGAAACCAAAAACTGGCCAAAAATGTTATCTGGCCAATAAATGGGCAATAAGTATGTATTTATCGGTGATAATTGCAAAAAAATTGAAGAAGGGTGGTATTTTTAGTTAAAATTATTAAAAAGGTGGCATTTTGAGCTATTTCTAAGTAATAAAAAACACAAGGATTATTTAGCCTTTGACCATGTAGAATTATATCCATAATAAGTCAATGGCAATTGCATTTTTTTTATTGTGAAAAGCAATTTTCCGTACCCCTTGATCATCTAGAGATTCCCAGAAAACATGAGGGAGGAAAGTGCCACCTTTGCAAACTCGCCCAGTCAGGCAGCGACTATTTGTCACATAGCAGATTGAAATTCTTTAAAAACTGAACCCTACTGGATTTCATGGGAATGGTATTAGTTATTTGAGCTGCAAACTCCTTGCGGTTTCGAATAAAGTTTTAACTTAAAACAAATGCATATTAATTTGTAACTAAAATTATCAAAATGAAAATATGTTCAATAACAAAATTGAAAGTGTACCTATTTTAATGTGTATTTTTATTGTTGTCATGCAACTAAATTCATAAAGAATTAGATTTTTTGTGGACTTTAATAGGTTAATAGATATTGGGCTATATTTGAAATATGAAAAATATATAAGTTTAATACTTTTTTAACCCGAAAACCTCACTGAGCTACAACCCACTGTAGCCCTTGTGCTAGTTCCGCCCATGTTTGCTTGACATCTATTTCTGAATATATAATATTAATTAACTGTAACATATTAGACTAACCCATTAATCTATTATTAGTCATAAGCAGCCTTAACAATATTATAATCACCTTGTCATCATTTTCTCTGTTTCTACTTTCTACCAAATACAAGCTCATCTCACCTTCTCATGTCCGATGTCAGGTTTCTTCGGTTGTCTTTTGTTAAGTTATGAAAGATTATAGCTCCTTCCACTTTGTTTGCACACCAAGACTAACTTTCTAAAAAAGAATTCATGCCATCCCTCTAAAAGATCATTTTCTCTGATATGCATGCCCAACACTCCAAGTTAAATAACTACAAGAAGGACGAACAACTAGAGATTGATGTACAGAATATGCTACTCAATGTCTCACATGTGTCGTGACGTCTCCAAAATGATTTCTTTCCACTCGTCTCAAATTTTTGCAGGACATTTTTTTTTATACATTTTTTTTTTAATTCAAAGCAATATGATGGTAGGGTAGGTGATGAAGGGGTCTAGTTCAATGAAAAATTTCCTTACTTTATATATTAGTAGTTTCAAGTTTGAACTCCCATGATACATTGATAGTGTGTGTAAGAAAACCCCGTCGCCTTCTTAACTTTGGAAAAAAAAATATATATAAGGTATATTTTGTTATAAAATGAACGGGGATATGAGCGAATATTGAACTGCACGTAAAGTAGATGAGACACAGCATTTAACGAGGTTCGGCTATGCCTACGTCCTCGGAGAGCAGCAACAGTAACCTTTCATTCATAACATAATATGGTTACAACTCTAGTGTTTACAATATGTATGCTCACCTAATTTTCTCTCTAGGAGAATTTCTCTTTGCTCTCTTTCTCTTCACACACTCACCCTCTTTCTTCCTTCCCTTCATCTTCTCTCATTTCATCTTACATTACAAGCAAATAGAATGCCTATTTATAGGCAAAGCAAATGGCTTGGTTTGGTGGGTGTGTGATTTGGTTTGGTGGGTGTGTGATTTGGTTTGGTGGGTGTGTGATTTGGTATGTGGTTTGGTTTGATGGGTGTGTGGTTTGATTTGGTGTTGAATGTTAGAGCATGTGTTGAACTTGAATGTTAGTTTGCAATGTGGGCTTCACCCATTCTTTACAACACTCCCCCTTGGAGACCACATGTCCCTAGATTGGTTGTCTCATTAAAACCTTGCTTGGAGAAAACCTAGTGAGGTAGAAAACTGATGGAAGGAAGAAAAAGAGTATAACAATCTGTATAGCATACTTCTGGATGCTCCTCCCTGATTAATATCTCCCCCTGATGTCTTCATGACTATCTTTTGGAGTGAGAATCTTTCGGAGTGAGTGGAGGATGTAGCCATTAATAATTCTCGTAGTTGAGTAAGTAAATATATTTCCAGTGAGCTATCTCTATGTAAATCATAAAATTTTTTCAGAGTCCGCGTTTCCAACAAAACTTGGGCTATTTGTAAGTTCACTTGAAAGAATATGCCCGTACATGGTGTTATGCGGAGATAGCATCAAATATACCTCACATCATCCCAAAATGATGGTGATGGAGTTGAGCTCTATCTGAAAAATATGATGTCCGGTCCAATATACTTCCGAAAAATCCTTAAAGTGTCCAACGGATAATCCTCATAAAAATGCTTCAATACTTTCTTAGTATAAGCAAGAATCTCGTTGGCATAATGCTCGATCTTTAAGTCGAGACAAATATTTCTGGAACTCTTGAGAAGCTTTAATGTGTTGCAAACACATTATAATCAATATACTCACTGAGGCAATTTATGTACATTAACATTGAGTACAGATTTTGTGCTTCAGGCACATGTCATTCAGGGACTTGCTTCATGCAATTTCAATCCTTTCAAGGATTTTGTTTAAAGGGATTAAACTTTATGACACATTATATAGCTTTAACCGAGCTATTTATACATCTTTAGGAAATCGCTTTTGGCAATATGCTCCATGCCTTTAATAACTTTTAGAGATAACATGTTGGTCTCCATGTGCAATAAGGGGGGCACAATTGAATTTTGAAAATATGGAGAAAACCCAACATTCCTTGTTTCTGCCAGAAACATTGTGTCATACAAAGTAGGTATATTCCCTTTTATTCCGAACACCCAAGTATAACTTTTAATATTAACATCTTTTGGGGTTCGTACTGTGGGTTTGTTCTTTCACGTTCATTCTCATCTATAATGGAATTGCCTCATTCCATTTTGGCCAATGATATTGTCGACATTTAATAATTGAACGTGGTTCCAATCAACACAGCCCATTGATGATTTGAGTAGCTACTCCAAAATCAAAATTTGTCATTCATCAATTCATGATCCCACCATTCTCATGTGCATGCGCATGCATCAATTATAAGCATTTCTTTGCTTTTGGGTACCCAAGCCACTACAGGGGGCTTTTATTATGTGAGAATGTGGATTATAACCTCCAATGGAGCGTTATGTTATAGTAGGGCGTGGATAATCTCCATTTAGGGAGTTGGAACATTTAGAACCATATATCTGGCATGCTGCAGGCATGCCACAGATTAATATATACATGTCAATTATTTCTGGGACTTTAACCCATACAATTTGCAACGCATTAGGCGTGCACAATATCAATATTGACATGTCAAAGGATTGTCCTTTCGGGACTTCAATCCACATCATTTGCTACGCAACAGGCGTGCATCATATTGATCACTGCTATACCCATATTTTGTTCTTATGGGACTTTAATCTGTGCAGTGTATTATCAATGTATCCAACTTGCAATCTGTAAAATTTGCATTAATAATTCATGGATACATACAAGCCATTCTTTTGGAACGGACTTATCTCCCCATTTGGTTACCTTTCAAGATAAAATATCAAATAAGTATATAAGCATAAAATAACACAAGTATTGCTTACATCCTTAGGTGGGAGAAACTTTTCTCAAGTATCATTCAAGCTTGTATCGGCCCAGTAAATGTAGTGCTTGATGATCTAGTTATATCCTGCAAAAGCAAAATCACAATTCTTTTCTCTGTCAATAACTCTCAGAGTTAGGATCACTTCATGGATTCTTTCTTCAGATGTTCATTCTAAAGAAATAAAATCCCTTATGAACAGAGAGTTATAAAAAGAAAGAAAAGATACAAAAATTGTGATATTGATTGCAAGATAAGGTAAGCAATCAAGGAAGGAAGCTGGTGGGAGCAGAAAACAAGCTCTCAATTCTCCTAGTCTAGAAGGACCTCAGGAGATTAGAGCATAAGGCCGCCTTCACAGTTCCCTGATCTTGCAGAAACATGATCAGGGATAGTCTTGCTTCCTGAATGGATGATCAGAGATAGTCTTGCTTCTCAGGCATATTAAGTGCTTAATGATAAGAAAAACAAGTAGATATAGCATCATTTTGGATGGGAAAACTGGATGTCTTCTACAAAGAAAATTTCGTTAGTAACACATTTATACACAAATACAATGAATAGGTAGAACCGGTGAATTTCAAATTAACCATAGGAAAATTGCGAGATTCTCGGGATACTTTTGAAAAAGTAGCTCCGTGAAATCCGTAAAGCAAGATCGGCTTTGAAAATAATACTTGAAAATGCCGAAAGTGCCGACAGGCATTATCAGAGGCCACGTGAAGTTTTGGACTCTTGCGAAAGAAAAAGATAATGTGGGGATTCGAGAAGATATTGGAATCCTGAAAAGTTGCCACATTTTCGTCTATAGATATTGCCTTTGCAAAACTTGATTGGAGCAACTGCGTTTCAACTCAACTTCCTTCATTTTCTGAAACTTTAGTTTTTGTAAAACTTCCTTTGAAACCTTCTTAAAATGGCTTCCTCTTCTTCCTGCCCAAATAATTTCAATTTAAATGATGCTCCCACAACAACCAGTGACGCCAAAGTTTGGCGTCCATCCTTTGTATCCCAAAATCGTCATCTCACAGTTAATGATTCTGTGATGATGAATGATGCTACTGCTGTCATAGTAGCTAGGAATTTCATTATTCCAATGGATGAAATGTTGTTGACAGGGAGGTCTGAGGAAGAGGCTATTGAGGACTCAATGGCTTTTAGCATTCAGAGTGCTGCTTCTGTTTCTAACATGGCTGATCGTTTGCGTGTTAGAGCAAACGAGGTTCAGAAGCTGACAACTGAAAATTATTCTCTTCAAAGAATGCTTCATGAGTCTCAAAAAGAGGTTGAGAAACTTAAAGGAGAGAATAATTCCTTGTTGAAACTGGTGAGTTCGTACTCTGCTGATACACTGAGAAAGCTAGACATGCTGCAGGTCTCAAATGAAAGAATTTTGGGAGACCATGAGAGGCTCATGGCTAAGCTTAAGAGGCACCGTCCTCTTCCTTCAGAGGCTTCCAGAACATAATGTAATTTTATAGATTTTACAGGGCCTGCACCTTCATTGCAGGTGTAAAAATCTATCTGTTGTATGCTCATTTCCTGTTATAATAATTGCGCACGTTCTTAAACTTGCACATGTGGTTTTTACGTCTTTTCAAAATGACGGTTTGGAACCTTGTGCCTTATAGGTTCAAATAACCACATCAAATCTCTCATATTTCCATGCATGTGAGCCCAGAACTTTTGGTCTGGGTTAAACCCAAACTCATAATTTATTCGCCATTTTCAAATGGACATGAAATATGAATTGAGTAAAAGCCACGATAATATCGCAATATAGTAGTGAAGAGCATTAACTACTATACACCCACAACTTCAAGTTCAGGATCTCTCATATATTTGATCCATGGGCTTCCGGCCTAGATATAACAAAATATGTGGGGAGCCTCAATTCATTATTTGAGTTTTATACTGATATTATCCATTCCACGGTGTATTTTTAACAACCGAAATTCACAAAATATATTTCTTCCTTGAGGTGTCGATTATAACAAAATCGAACTTTATTAAATTCATCATTCTCTTATGCCAAAGAAATATGTGGTGTACCACAATTTGCAATAATA
>NW_023010024.1:0-36565 GCF_902201215.1 Prunus dulcis
TATATAATGGCACTGCCATGTTTGGACCAGCTGCTAGCCACCTTAAATTTTCTGATGCGCCATGATTGTCTTCCTCAAGTTCACTTTGAACCTGCAAATTAATCAAATCTTAATTCAATCTAACATAGAAATAAGAAGAAAATTAAAAAAGAAATATGTTATTCAACAACATATACCTTGAAGCGTAGCCATTGAATGAAAGTGCTATTGTGCTTATCTTGCAGCCACTTTGTTCTCTTTCTAAATTTTGGATAAGCAGTCTTGATGTGGATCATATGTTGCCTACATGACACGAAAAATTCAAGCATTACGGTCCCAAATATATAAGATAAACATAAGAAATAATTTAAAATGGAAACTTAAAGAATAAAACTCATACGTACTCGATATAAGGTAGGACTTCCTCCGTATTCTCCAAGACATATAGATGTGCTTGATTCAGCAGGTCCTGATCAACTACGCTCACTGTGCAACCTGATAATGGCTTTGAAACTCCCATCTTTTGGCTTGAAGGCACTCCAACTGTACTAACATCGGATAAATGCTGAGTACAAAACTCTACCGCTTCTTCAGCTATATACCGCTCAGCAATGCAACCTTCGGGACGAGTACGATTCTGAACATACCCCTTCAGCACTTTCATATATCTTTCAAACGGATACATCCACCTAAAATATACTGGCCCACATAGACGAACTTCTCTGACAAGATGTACTACTAGATGAACCATGATATCAAAGAATGAAGGGGAAAGTACTTCTCAAGCAAACACAGAGTAACTACTACATCTTCTTCCAACTTATCTAGCTTGGAAACATCAACAGTCTTTGCACATATAGCATTGAAGAAGAAGCACAAACGAGTTATTGCATACCTTGCGGGCTTCTCCAAAACAGAACGAATTGCCACAGGGAGCAATTGTTGCATTAAGGTATGACAATCATGTGATTTAAGGCCAAGAAGTCTTGAATCTTGTAAAGATACAAGATTTTTAATATTTGAAGAATAACCTTCGGGGACCTTCATACCATAGAAAGAATTGCAAACCTCTCTCTTCTCTGCTCTTGACAAATTCCAAGGCCCAGGAGGCAAACGAGTACATTTTTCTCCATACTCGGGTTGCAAATCAGTTTTGACCCCCATGTTCAATAAATCTAATCGAGCAGCAATCCCATCTTTATTTTTTCCAGGGATCTCCAACAATGTACCAATGATACTATCGCAAACATTCTTCTCAATGTGCATAACATCTAGGGCATGCCTCACAGGAAGGTATTTCAAATACTCGAGATCAAAGAATATTGATTTCTTCTTCCAACAAACTCTGTCACCATTTTCAACCATATGCAGCACTTCTTCTCCGGTTAATAGCTCGGGAGGTATGCCATATTCAGGTTTCCCATTAAAAGCTGCACGTTGCCTCCTATATGGATGATTGATTGGTAACCATTTTCTATGCCCAATGTAACAAATTTTGTGGCCATTTTTCAACCTGTGACTAGGTGTATCATCGCCGCATATTGGACAAGCTTTATATCCTTTAACAACACAACCAGATAAGTTTCCATAGGCGGGGAAATCATGTCCACATTAATGCATCATAAAGTATTCACTCCTCTAATCCCAACCCACAAAGATTTTAAATCATCAATCAAAGGCTCCAAGTAGACGTCTATATCATTTTCGGGTTGTTTAGGACCGGTAATCAATAAGGTTAACATCATGAACTTTCTTTTCATGCACAGCCATGGAGGGAGATTATATGTAACTAAGATAACCGGCCAACAACTATATCTGCTACTTAGAGAACTATGGGGATTGAATCCATTAGATGAAAGAGCCAATCTCAAGTTTCTCGGCTCATTACCAAACTCAGGCAATTTATCATCAAGAAGTTTCCAAGACGGGGAATCCGCCGGATGAGACATCTGACCGTCAATTGTTTTCCGCCATTTCTCTCTGAGTCTCTCCCAAAGCATGGATGGCTGTAACAAGGTCTGCGAGGGTGAAAGCTCCCTCACTTGCACGTTCCTCTCCTCTGGATGAGGCATTGTGCCTTGATTCTGAACCACCATGGCTAGGCCCATCTTGGGAAGTCATGTTGTTGCTTCTGGTCCTTCTCGTTGGAGGCATTGATGAAGATAGTGGCTTAATCCCCAGCAGAGTCGCCAATTTATGTGGGGGTATTTTTTCTCCCGGCAGCTGTAAATGGGCTGGCCTGCCAGAAAAGGGAAATCACTGAAATTGCCCCCTGTGCTGGAGTTCGAAAATTAAGCCCCAAAAGCACTTCGAAAGGGCAGCAAAACCTTAGGAAGTGTTCTGGTTACCTTCACCAATGAAAATGAGAGCTGCTTACAGGTGTTTTGTGCTTGCTTTCAGATGAGATTTTGGCTTAGCATGAAGAGCTTGTGGCATGGGAGCAGGGTCAGCATGAGTTGAGCACCAAAGAGGAAAATAAGGCTTCTTAAGGAGAAATGTGAGTGTTTAAAATGAGGGAAACCAGATTTGCAGGGTGATCTTGGCTGAAAGGAGGTAAAAGATGAACATCGCTTCTTCCGGCAGCTTGACAGATTCTGAAAATAATCTGTCAAGCAAAGCAGAATGAAGAAGAAGGGTGAATAAGGTTACTGGATTTTGCTAGTAAGAGAGGAAGCTTGCTCTCTCAGCCTGGGTTGGTTTTTGCTAGGTGGAGGGGACCTCTTTTTATAGCTGCGGGAAACTATCCTTTCCCAAGAAACCCTGATGGTTTCTTCCCAATCTTGGCAAGCCTTTCCATCCTTTTTCCTCTCCTCTCTTGACTTTCCTATCTGGGTGAGATTTCCCCTTATCTATTTGCACAAAATCAGGAGTTTTGGAGCTCAAGACCCCCTTTCCCGCGACTGCTTCAGTAGGAAGCTCCACTCTTGGCTACTTTTCTTCTTCTTTCCCTTCTCTTTCCTGGGCCAGCACTGATAAAGGAAAACAACTGGGTGTATATGCTGGTTTGAAAGGGTACTCCTCTTCCTGACAACTTACATGCTAATATCCCTTGGTCTCTCTGGTGTTTTGTTTTGGAACTTGATCCATTCCCATGTGCTGGCACTTTCTAGCAGTTCTGTTTAGTGATCCTGAAGACCTCTTCTACGTGGCTTCTATTTTTCTAGCAAAGGGCTGAGGCTTTTGTGGCTTATTGTGAAATTTTGTATGGGCTAAGGTACTTCATTAAATAAGTGGGCTATTTAAACATTGGGCTTTTGGTTGGGCTATCCTTTGACTAGGCTAATTTTGGTTGAGTTATTTTCCCCTTTTTGCTCACCCATATATTTGGGCCTAAGAAATGGGCTTGGGTCCCGAGGCTCCCAAGCAACCCAGAACCTCCATTTCTCGTCCCATCAATGGGCCTCATGACGACCTATTACCATCCATACCATAACCCACTCAAGCAAGCCCCGGGCATTTTGAGTGGCTTGGGCCCACTTAGGCTTGTAGTGTGTTTGGGTCTGAAACAACGATTTCATGCTTGGCATGGCATGTCGCTTGGCATGCTTTAATTTTTTTTTTATCATCCTTGATGTTTAATTTTGGCATGGGCTTGTAGAGCTAGCATGGTGAATTAGCATGGCGCATGAATTTCAATTCGCATGTGGCAAGTTTTCGAGTACCTCTTTTTTATGCCTTTTCTTAATAAAATGGCGTTTCGGGCTGGTAATTTATTTGGGCCCAATCATGAATTTTTTTGGGTCTCAACAATTTTATGTCAATGAATGGTGTCCACATGATGCAATGAGGTTCAGTAGCAAATAATAAGTACAATAACATGTCAAAATGGATAAAAACATCAACTTCAAATAAATCTACATTTTAAATCACATGTGGTGTCATGTAATCTTCAAATGTGATTCAAAAATTTGATCTCCTTAAAATTATTGAGAATAAATTACAATTTATGCATTGAAAAAGCCATGCCCATGAAAATGGAAGTCCATATCTTAATGAAAAAAGCTTGGCTCCTTAAAATTGAGGAGGAACTCCTTACCATAAATGTGGTTTTGACACATGTCAATTTTTTAAATATTATTTTTTTTAAACCTCTGCTTGTTAATGTATGCATTTTGGTTTTTTTCTTTTGGCTTCCCTTCACAACTTTGTAATAGGATTTCTATTGTTATTTATCAGCTCAAGTTTAGATTGAGAATAGCTTGTCTAGGTGTTCTTAACTAACAACTATCATATGGAGGTTCATGCAAATTAACAAAGGTAAATTGTGCATTGCATAACATTGCATTACACTGTTTTCATAAAATAATGACTAGTCATCTGTTTCTTGGATGACTAGTCATCCTTGCTCTCTAGCTTGATAACCAACTTTTTTGTCATATTCCTTTTTCTCTCTCTGCTGCCACATGGGACTCTGACCTAAGGGAATATTTTGGGCTGTATAGGCCTTGCGATTCCTCTTGGGAAAGCCGTCTCTTTTGTGTGGAATTGGAGGAAAGATTGGTTTTCCATCTTTCCGTTCTTTTTCCTCAAGAGAGAACAATATTTCATCTATGAGTTTGTCCAAATTGATTTCTTTATGAAAAAACTGCATTTGAAATAATGATCTGCATCTAGCTTCATAAAAACATTCTCTCATTTATATCTAGGTCAGATTCACTATTGATTTCTTCAAGAGTATGGTTTCTTGAAGAAATTGGTTATTCTCTTTTGAATCCAAATTTTGGTTTCTGTTTGAGTTGAGCTTGCAAGCTGGTGCTATGGGATGAATGAGCTGAAGAAGGAGCTGCCATTGCCATGAAGAACTGGCTTCAAGCTGTGCTAAGTTGGAGAAGAAGATTGCACAAAGGAGGTATTGCTCATCTTCCTAAATAGATCTAGGTTTTGCTTGAGCTTGCTTGTGTTCCTTTGTAAGAATCTTTTTCTACTTAGTGGATTGCCTGGTCGGTTGATGACCCCCAGTTTTTCCCAATGGTGGGTTTCTGGGTGAACAATTTCTGATTGCATCCTTGTAATTTTTCTGGGTTTGTGTTCTTGGTGGTCGACTAGTCATCGTATGAATTGTGGTTGACTAGTCATCATTATCTGTTGTTTGGTGTTTGCTTGATTATGCTGTCTTCACACACTTTCACCATAGTTGTTGCTAGCACAGGGGATGCCTAGATTGATGGGTCCTTCTGAGTGCCTAGGTTGTCACTAGTAATTCTCTAAGCCTGCAGGTACATCATGGTATGCTCTGTGTATGTGGTTGTTTGGTATAATTCATATCTGACAGTTGACTAGTCATAAGAGTGATTGGCCAAGGTCTAGAGTGTGTGAAGTTTGTTGCATTTTTGGCTGAATATCTTTTAAGTTTACTCATCGTCACCTAAGTACCGATTACAATTGGTATCAGAGCATCAGCTCTTAATACAAGTAGAGAGATCCTAGGATTTGTTTTGGTGTTTAGGTGTGCTCACTATGGAACGAGATCGAGTTGCTGGATCTTGCAACTCCCCTCCTTATTTTGATGGAAACAACTACGTTGCTTGGAGAGAAAAATTTGAGATATTCCTTGATGCTCTTGATGAGTACGCAAGTGAGTATCTCACAAAAGAGTGGGTTGCTCCTGTCAAGACTGTTGAGAGTAATGTTGTGCCCAAGCCTAGGTCGGAATGGACTGAAGCTGAGGTGTTTGCTGCATATTCAAACAAGAAGGCCAGAAATGCCTTAGTTACAGCCTTGTCTAGCACACAATTTTCACATATACAACACATCCCAAATGCGAAACAGGCTTGGGATAAACTAAGGGTGGTTCATGAAGGGGATGACCAAGTTAGAACCCTAAAACTTCAGATGGTGCTTGCACAATTTGAAGAACTTAGGATGTCTGAAACTGAGTCTATTTCTGAGTTCTATGGGAGAGTTGAGATGATCACAAATGAAGCCATGAGTCTCGGTCAACCTATTGATGAGCTTCTTGTTGTTAGAAAATCCTTCGTGTTCTACCATCTAGGTTTAGAGCAAAGAAAACCGCAATCATGGAGGTCCAAAACTTAAATGAAATTAAGCTTGGCAAGCTCGTAGGAAAATTGAAAACCTATGAGATGGAGTTGAATATGGAAGAGAATGACACTAAAAAATCAAAAAATGTTGCACTTCAAGGAGTGAATGATTTCTCTCTGAAAGGTAGTGAAAAATCCTCAGGTTTTGAGGATGAGATGGCTTTGTTTGTCAAAAAATTTAGGAGAATTCTTAGGGATAAAGGAAAGTTTGCTAGAGAGGGCAGCTCTGGTAGTGAGAGACAATTTAGACCATCAACTGATCGGTCTAATGAGAGGAACAAGGATGTCAAACCTTTCACTAAAGATTTTAGAAAATCTGTCAAGTGCTTCACATGTGGAGGCATTGGGCACTATATTGCCGACTGTGCAAACAATCAGAAAAAATACTCCAAAGGAAAGGACAAGGCCATGAAAGTTGGCTGGAGTGAGAGTGAAAGTGAAGTCTCTCAAGAGGATTCATCTTCCTCTGATAATGATGACCAACATGTTGCTTTTGTTGCCTCTGTGCAGCCAGTGTCTGATGAATCTGATTCTGAGTCAGATGACCTGTCATATGAGTCATTAGGAAGAAAATATGATTGTTTGTTCAAAGAGACATTGTCTTTGAAAGAAGAGAGCCTCAAACTTGAGGCCAATAACCAAGAACTTCAACATGAAATCATCATCTTAAAAGAAACCAAAAAGGAGTTGAGTGACAAATTTGTGTCTCTAGAAAAAGAATTTGTTGCACTTGTGTCAATTAGGAGTAATCTTGAAAATCAAGTTAATGTGCTCAAGGAAAGTAACATTGGTTTCCAGAACTCAAACAAACAGCTCCTAGGTGAATTGAATGAAGCAAAAAGTAAGGTTATATCTATGACCATTGGTGCCTCAAAAATTGACAAAATGTTGACTATGGAAAAACTTCATGGGGACAAAGGTGGTCTTGGATTTAATCATTTTGATTCTAGTTCATCTAGCTCTACCACTAGGTTTGTCAAGTCAAAAACTCCAACCATTGCTACTCTTGATGCTCAACAGGTAGTCAAGAAACCTAAGTTTGTTCCAACTTGTCACACGTGTGGGTTGACTGGTCATATTCGACCAGTCTGTCATATGTACAAAAAGGATAAGACTAGAAAATTGTCTTCAAAATCTAAAAGGAATCCCAGATCTTTGCAAGATCAGGTTGATCATTTGCTAAATGAAGTAACTAAGATTGCCAAACTTGTCTCCCTTAAAATGAGTTCACATATTGTGCCTAAGTCTACTTGGGTTGCAAAAGGTCATACCAAATGTCTTGTTGTGCTAAATGCTTTTGTTGCATCAAACACCAACTCTTGGTACTTTGATAGTGGCTGTTCCAAACATATGTCTGGTGATAAGAGTGTCTTCTCATCTCTCAACCCTTTTGATGGAGGCACAGTGACTTTTGGTGGAGGTCACAAGTCTCAAGTTGTTGGAAAAGGTACTGTTTGTATCCCTGGATTACCCGAGCTTAAGAATGTTAGATGTGTTGAGGGTCTTACATCCAATCTCATTAGTGTGAGTCATCTGTGTGATGATGGAGTAATAGAAGTTAGATTCTCCAAGCATGGGTGCAAAATCATTGGAAAAGGTGGTAATGAGATTGTGAGCGTGGCTAGGTCTAGGGACAATTGCTATTGCATTGATGGTGTCAATGATGCAAAAGAAGTAGTTTGCAATAAGTTGTGAATGAAACAAGTGTCTTGTGGCATCAAAGGCTTGGACATGTGAACTTTAGAGACTTGCATAAATTGTCAAAGAAAGAGTTAGTGAGTGGTTTACCAAAGCTTGACAAATCTGATCAACATGTTTGTGAAGGATGTCAATTGGGGAAGCAAGTTAGAGTGTCACACAAGAAGGTCAAACACATTCAAACACAAGTAAGCCTTGAACTTGTTCACATGGACCTTGTTGGTCCTATCCAAACCTTGTCCCTTGGTGGAAAGAAATATATTCTTGTCATGGTTGATGATTTCTCTAGGTTCACTTGGGTCTCATTCTTACGTGAGAAATCTGAAACTTTTCTAAGGTTTAAGTCTGTTTGTCATCTTTTGCAAAAAGAAGAAGATGACTAGTCATCTGCCTCTTGTTAGAATTAGAACAGATCATGGTTCTGAGTTTGAGAATTCTCAGTTTCTGAAATTTTGTGAAGAGATGGGAATTAAGCATGAGTTCTCTGCACCTATTACACCTCAACAAAATGGTGTTGTGGAGAGAAAGAATAGAGTTCTTGTTGAGATGGCTCGGGTGATGCTCAATAGCAAAAATCTTGCTAAACATTTTTGGGCTGAAGCTGTAAGTACAGCTTGTTATATCTCAAACAGGGTATTTTTGAGGTCTGGTACCAAACAAACTCCCTATGAGATTTGGAAAGGAAAGAAGCCTAATGTGTCATATTTTAGAGTCTTTGGTAGCACATGCTATATTTTGAAAGATAGGGAGCATCTTGCTAAGTTTGATTCTAAGTGTGATAAGGGAATATTTCTAGGGTATTCCACTTCAAGCCGAGCCTATAGAGTGTACAACTGTAGGACCAGAACCATCATTGAGTCCATAAATGTCAAAATTGATGATTTTGCTGCCTCTACTGAGATGGCATTAGATGAGGATGGTCTTTTTTCTCCTCCTCTCGTGCAAGAATCTCCAGGTCTGGATCTTGTAGTTGACCTGTCAACTTTCGGAAATTCTGTCAACTCCTTCAACCTCTAGTTCCATCTCATCTGTCCAAGTTGTCAGCTCCCATGCTGATCATAGCCCTCTCACTCAAACTGAGAGTGTCATTATTGGTCCTCTTAATCAGGGAGTGAGAACTAGGAAACAATTAGCTCAAGAAATTAGTCATGTGTGTTATGTCTCAAAAGAAGAACCTAAGAATGTGAAAGAGGTATTGAACCATGGTGAATGGTTTCTTGCAATGCAAGAGGAGCTGAATCAGTTTGTTAGAAATGATGTTTGGTACCTTGTTCCCAGACCTACCAATACAAATGTTATAGGTACTAAGTGGATTTTCAAGAACAAAACTGATGAGCAAGGTAATGTTGTTAGAAACAAAGCTAGATTAGTTGCTCAAGGTTACACTCAAATGGAAGGCATTGACTTTGATGAAACTTTTGCCCCTGTTGCAAGACTAGAATCAGTTAGATTACTTCTTGCTATTGCTTGTCACTTAAAATTCAAACTTTATCAAATGGATGTCAAAACTGCTTTTTTGAATGGTATTTTAAATGAAGAGGTCTATGTTGAACAACCAAAGGGTTTTAAGGATCCACATCATCCAAATGATGTGTTTCGGTTAAAAAAAGCCACTCTACGGTTTGAAACAAGCTCCTAGAGCATGGTATGAGAGGTTATCTTCTCATCTTCTAAGAAATGACTATGTTAGAGGGTCAGTTTACAAAACTTTGTTTGTCAAAAGGTTCAAAAATGATGTCTTGATTGCTCAAGTGTGTGTTGATGATATTGTGGTTGGTTCTACCTCTGACTTGCATGTTCAAGAGTTTATTCATGTCATGACTAGTGAATTTAAGATGAGTCTTGTAGGTGAGCTTAACTATTTCTTAGGTCTTCAAATCAAACAAAGCCATGATGGGATCTTTGTATCTCAATTGAAATATGCAAAAAATCTTGTGCAAAAGTTTGATTTGGAGGATGCAAAATCTGCAAGAACTCCAATGAGCACTAGTGCTAAAATTCATAGAGACTTGCATGGCAAAAGTGTGGATCAAACTCTCTATAGAAGTATGATAGGAAGTCTTCTCTACTTGACTGCTAGTAGACCAGATATTTCTTATAGTGTTGGAGTGTGTGCTTGGTTTCAAAGTGACCCAAAAGAGTCTCACTTGTTTGCTGTTAAGAGAATCATAAAATATGTGAGTGGGACTGTTGAGTTTGGGTTGTGGTATACCTATGACACTTGTGTCAGTCTGGTTGGGTATAGTGATGCCGATTGGGCAGGTTGTAGTGATGATAGGAAAAGCACTTCCGGGGGGGTCTTTTATGTAGGCAACAACCTTGTTGCTTGGCATAGCAAAAAATAGAATTCTGTCTCCTTATCCACTGCTGAAGCAGAGTATGTTGCAGCTGGGAGTTGCTGCACGCAACTCCTTTGGATGAGACAAATGTTGGAAGACTATGGTCTTGCTCAATCATGTTTTCTCATCTATTGTGACAACATGAGTGCCATAGACATTTCTAAAAATCCTGTTCAACACTCTAGGACTAAGCATATAGACATTAGGCATCATTTTATTAGAGATCTTGTGGAAGACAAAATTCTATCTTTGGAATTTGTTCCCTCTGAGAAACAGCTAGCAGATATACTCACCAAGGCCTTGGACTTTCAGAAACATGTCACACTTAGGTAGTCCATTGGCCTTTGCTCAATTGATTGATTAGCTTGTCTGTTCCTTATCTTCAGCACATTGCAGAACTGTTGACTAGTCATCTTCGTTTTAGTTGACTAGTCAAATATAAATTTTTGTTTACTTGGTGTGCAAATGTCAAAAACATATGTTTCTTCTGATCTCTGATGGTGTGAAGTTTGAATCATTTTATGCTTTGCCTGATTTGTGCATAATTCCCCCCTTCTTGTTTGGAGCCATTAGATGAAATCTTTTGGTGTTCTTTCGTCCTCTTGTTGAGACAAGTTTTGTGATCCATTGTGGACAATCATTGTTATAATCTCCTATCTTTTCTCACTCTCTTAGGCAATTTGTTCAGCATTATACAAAAACAAAAAACAAAAAATAGAAGACAAAAAATAAAAAAAAGAAGTGTGACCAATGTAGTCATGACTCTAGGAAGGTATAAGGTGTTATGATTGAAGAATCTACAGCAAGAGCTGCAAAATTGGGCCACTCAAGCACTTAAGTCTGGGATGTGCAAATAACAAGGATAATAAATGGCCAGATTGAGTGATGAAAATCAAATAGGTTGGGTTTATGCCTTGAGTTTGTCTTGAAGGTTTATTAAATACTTGTCTCTCCAAGAGGGGTATTTCTTCATCTCTTGTGTTCCTTTTTTGGCTCTGAACCTCCTCTGTCCATTTTGCCATATCTCTGAGCATGAAATCTAATTCATCTTCTATCTATCAGAGTTAGTTGCACTTGTTTTTGTTTGCACATGTGGCTATCTTCTCTCTCTCTTCCTTCCTGTGCTTGAAGACTTGGACTAGACTATAGTAGCTAATACATCGTTGATTACTTGATATATTTGCTAGTTCATGTTTGTGTTCTTTTCTTTTTTTTTTTTTTTTTTCAAAAACCCACAATCTTGTCTTCCACTAACTTTGATGCGTGTCATGATATTGCTTTAGTTGACTAGTCATCTATGCTTACGGTTGACTAGTCATCCAGTTGTGTTATATTTGATGCTCGTCATGTTATTGCCTTAGTTGACTAGTCATCTAGTTCTGCCTGTTTTTTTGTTATTGCCTTGGTTTACTAGTCATCATGCTCATTGTGGTTGACTAGTCATCAGTTTTTTTTTCCTGAACGATACATCCTTTTCTTTAGCGGTTATTTTTTTTTAAAATTTTTTTTCTTTCCTCTTCTTTGTCTTTTGAGCGGGTCTTTTTCATTGGGGTCAGTTTTCGCATTTTTTCCTTTTAGGTATGTTTCCCTCTTCTTCGTTAGTCTATTTTTCACTCCCGTTCTCTCTGTTCTCTTCTGACACAGACCCAAGCCCCCGCTTCCTTTCTCCCTTTGTGTTAGTTTCTTCGCCCTTTCTTCCCTATGTTTTTCTCTTCAAATTTCTTCCCGCTGACCACCATGTCGTCCTTCGCGCCCTTCCTCACTTACCAGCGCCACTCCAAATCCAAATCCAATGACAGAGCGGATTTTATACCCTCTATTCCTAGGGCTCCTAGGACTCGCTCTTCTCACTCTGTTCCTGCTAGAGACTCCTCCCCATTTGTTTCTCCTGAGGCGGCCTCGTTCTTCGATGGTGTTGTCTCTAAAAGGAAGTTTGTGCTTGAGAGAGCTTACCAAATTGATGCTCTCCCCTTAGTGGCCTAGGGTTCTGCAACTTAGATTTTTGAGCACTACCATCTCCATTCTCTCAACACTCTGTCTGGTAAGTTTACCCATCGTCACCTAAGTACCGATTACAATTGGCAACATTGCGCGACGACAAACTCTGTTGTGAGTCGCGCAAAAACTACCGTTTTACCAAATTTTGGCGGATTAACGACATTGTGTGACAAAACTTATATTTGTTTTGTCGCGCAAGAGTCAATTAAAATTTTTTGCGCGACGTTTTTTTTTCTTCATCGCGCAAAAACGAATAAAATTTCAGAAACCACGCGATGTCCTCCTTCTTCCCCAGATTGTTGAAAATTGCACAACCGTCTCTCTCTCTCTCTCCGCCGTCAGCTCAGCCTCCTACCCCAGTGGATTTTGGACCGCACCGCCACAACGGTGGTACCCTGGAGCTTCCCCGTCGTGACCGTCGAACCAGCCGCCGCAATTTCCTCGATTTTCACCGAATCTATGCCGCTGTAGTTCTCTCTCCTTCGGCGACCAAATCCGACACCTGAGGTATGGTTTCTGTCCTATTTTTAATGCTTTAGCTGATGGTTGGGTAGGATTTCTGAAATTGTTGCAATAGGACAGTAAATTTGAAACCCTAAGTTTCGGCCGGTTTTTGAATTTCAATTCCGGCCACTTCCGGCAATTTTTCTGGGTATGTCCGAGAACAAAAATGGCTCCAATTGATGTCTTGAACCTAGGGTAGGAACCTTGGCTCTTAGTTTTTAGAATTTTCCGACGATTGGTATCGCTTTGGACACCCACGCGCTGCCAGAGCGTGTGGCAGTGCGTGGGTTACTATAACAGGCATGCGTTAGGTCCTAGTGCAATCCTTTAGTTGTCACGAGCGCGTAGGTATTTTCGGATTGGAATTTGGTTACCTTTTGAGTCTCGAACGGAATTTTGCCTATTGTGCGATTTCCGAGTTTGTTATGTTCGGACCGTTGGATCGAACTAAAACTCACGCATGGTGTACCTTGTATTTCTTGGATCGTCTAGGATTCTACGGATGTGGATCGGAGTCCCGAATACTCCAAACTCGCAAACCCTAGGTCAAGAATCTGAATAAAATTGTATGTAGTTTCAAATATTCGTATATTTTATTAATTTGTATGTGTATTAATGAAATTGTGCAGATGTCAGACCTGATTAGACGTCGTAGGGCGGTGACGATCACGTAGAGTTTGGAGCCCCTGGCTCAGCCGACATCTGCTGCCACTACGCAAGCACTGATGGACTACTTGGCAGTTGGTCCTGCGGGGTCCTAGGCGCCTGCTTCATCAGCTTCATCAGTGGCGTAGCCTGTTAGCGCCAGGCGGCGTCATCGGCCCGCCAGCACCACCGACACCACATCCACTGATGGGTCGGGGTCACAGCCAGGTATAGCTTTCCTTTTTCTCCAGTTAATTTTTTTTATTTCTTGTTTTTGTTTTTGTTTTTGTGTGTGTGTATTTTATTGTTAAATTTGTTATTTATTTAACATTCGTGTCATCTTTCTTTGCAGCCAAGAAGAACACCCAAGAGCCGTGTCGGCAGTTGAAGACGGCGAAGGTCACCTGGGTGACTAACAGTCGTATCAACATCGGATACGACGAGCGACATCGGGCTGCACCGAGGGCGGAGTTGCATAGCTCCTTGGCCCACGACATTGGTTATGTCATTCGGAGCCATTGCCCGATGCAATGGAAGTCTTGGAAGGTGATGCCTGACGAGACCAAGACGGAGGTTCACGGCCAGTTGTCGGTATGTAGGCCTTTTCATTCTTTTTCTTTTAAATGTTATATTTCTATTATTTAAATGTATATAATTAATTTATTGCAGACAAACTACAACTTGGAGGACCTGGACGACGAGTCGTTGGCGTACGTCAACAGAATCTTCTCTGAGAGGTACAAACAGTGGAAGAGCGACTTGCACCACCATTTTGAGGCGTTTGATGATCCGCAAGTCGCTCTTCAAGAGGGTTGCCCGAAAGAGCTTGAGGGGCGGGAGGATAGTTGGGCGTGGCTCTGCGCTCATTTTCAGGCGCCCGCTTTTGTGGTAATTTTTTATATTTAATTTTAATTTCTTACTAATGTTTTTTTAATTTTTTATATTTAATTTCAATTTCAACTAATACGTTTTATTTTTTGTATAACAGAATAAAGCCAAAGTCAATAAGGGCAATAGGAAGAAGAAGACTCTTCTCCATCATTCGGGTTCCAGGCCCTTCTCCTATAGGATGGATGCACGGCGGCAGGTAATAATAAAATAATTTTTATTTAATTATGAATATTTAATTATTCTTAATTTATTTTTTCGTACTAATATTTTTCTTCTTTTGTTCAATTTAGGGGGGTCCAAATTCCCAGAGATCGACTTCTTTGGCGACGTTTATGTTCGACCTGGGAATGAGTTGGCCGAGTCCCTTCATGTAAGTATTATTTAATTTTAATTCTTATGTTACGCATTCAACTTTAAAGGTTATTATATGAATGTTTGAATTTATATTTTATGTTATGCTAAACAGACGACGATGGTGGAGAGGAGCCAGTTGGTTCTTCAGGAGTCCGCCTCCCAACTTCCTCCCAATACTCCGATCGAGTCTGTGGATCCTCCACAGGATGCTGGGTTTCAGATCTTGACGGAGACATTGGATCAGACTCTAGGGAGGAGACCGGGGACATATTGTCGATGGATGGGGAATGCCAGGCGGAGGGAACCCAGACCCCGTTCATCAGCGCAGTCAAACAGTCAGGTCACTGCTTTGACAGAATAGGTGGCCACTCTTCAGAGTCAGATGTTGGTCATTCTGCAGTTGCTCGCACAGTCCGGCATTCCAGTCTCGTATTTTAATGCGCCGACCTCCGAGCCTGTCCATCCAGAGCATCCCCACCAGACGCTGGCCCCTGTAGACCCCCAGACCTCTGAACGTGCCAGACAACAATGTAGATTTTGGAACATTATTCGATTAGTTTTTTTTATTTTCGTAATTATTTTTTAAATATTTCTCTTGTAGCATACATTTATTTTATATAATAGATTTGTTATTTACAATTCAATTTTTTTTATTGGAATTTCATTTTATAACCCAAAAAAAAAAAACCAAATTTATTTTTTATAAAATAAAACAAAAGTAATATTAAAATTATATATTAATTTTGCGCGACGAAATCTTTCTCGTCGCGCAAATTTATATATTCCGAAAAAAAAATACTTCATTTTTTTAAATACATATAATTATGCTTGCGCGACGAAAATTTTCTTCGCTAAAATGGATTTGCGCGACAACAGTGTTGCATTGCGCAAACATTTTGGGCACGTACCACACGACGAACATTTTCGTCGCGCAAAAATATATGCACGACAACATTGTTTCGTCGCGCAATACGTGTAGACCCGAATTGCGCGACGAAGAACTCTTGGTGCCACAAATGTCTACGAGACGTATTGCGCGACGAAAATTATTCGCCGTGCATTGTTGTGGCGACGAATCTACTTTCGCCGCGCATAATTTTGTGCGACAAACTGTTTCGTTGTCTCTGAACCTTTTGTGTAACGAAGGTTAACCGTCGCACAAAATTGCGCGACGAGTGATACAATCGGTAGCGCAAAGTCTTCATCTACGATCTTTGCAATACAGATAACGCGCGACGAATTGTCTGTCGTGCTTGAGTTCGTGCGACTATATGTTACTCTGCGGGACGAAATTGATTCGTCACGCAAATCCTAAAATGTAGTAGTGCTTGAACCTTCACTTAGTGATGATAGTTTTCATTTGAGGAACTTGAGTGTACATAGTATTGAACTCGGCACCTTTGACCAAACTTCAACATATCCACACATAGTATTGGTTGAGGCTTGGGTGCGGGGTAGCGCTATTTATGGTCATGCGTTAATCTTGATTCTCATGAAAGTTGCTAGAGAATAGCTCAATTCTCACAATCACGGCCTCACGACATTTCTCACTTAGGTGAGTTCTCCAAGAGTACACGTGACTTGCACCCTACAGGAGATTGCCCACCCCGAAACTTATTCAGGGATAACTCCCTTCCTAACGTCACATTATATAGCACTGATGTCATAAGGATGAGCATGAGGACATTTCTAGGATGCCTCCACATGTATAAACAGTGATCAATGAGTCAAACAGTATGGATTGTTTCTACCCATTGAACTTCCTTCATAGGATCGCCAATCACAGAAGTTGGGTTACCTCCCTAAGTGACTACCTTATGGGCTTAAGCCTATTCCCCTATACATTTGTAGGACTCTGCTCCTAGAAAGACCTTTAGTCAATTGGTCAGCAATATTATTCTCCGACTTCACATACTCCAAAGACACAATGTTCTTACTTAATACGCTCTTCACAGATTTATGTCTCACATGTATGTGACTGTTCATTCTCCTATTTTTATGGGATTGTTTCACCCTTGCAGCCACAATGAAAAGTTAAAGCAGGCAATGGTTTCTCCACAGAGGTATATCCATCATTAAACTGTTAATCAGTTCAGCCTTAGTGCAAGTAATATCCAAAGTTATGAGTTCAGACTCCATAGTACTTTTAGAAATAATTGCAGCTTCACCCAATAAGAAAATGTAACCACTAGTAAATTTCACTTCTTCATTGTCTATTATCCAATTTGCATCATTATATCCCTCTACCACATTTGGAAATCCTTTATAGCATAGTGAATAATCCATTGTTCCTCTTAGGTACTTGAAAACTCTTTCCAAAGCATTCCAATGTTCCTTGCTTGGGTTATGTGTATACCTACTTAACCTTCCAACAGCATAAGCAATGTCTGGTCTAGTCTTATTTGCAATATACAACAAAGAACCTATCATCTGGGAGTACTTCAGCTGAGAAAACGGTTCACCTTGATTTTTCTTTAAATGAACATTGGGATCATAAGGTGTTGGTGTGGGCTTACACTCAAAGTAATTGAACTTCTTCAACATCTTCTCAATAGTACTAGATTGACTTAGAGAGATTCCTTGTGTGGTCTTCTCAATTTTCATTCCTAAGATTACATTTGCTTCTCCCATATCTTTCATGTCAAAATTCCTAGATAAGTATGACTTCACATTATTCACAATCTCTAAATTCGTCCCAAAGATCAAAATGTCATCAACATATAGGCACAAGATTACGTGTTCTCCGTTATTCTCTTTATAGTAAACGCATTTATCATGACCATTAAACTTAAAATCATAATCTAGAATCACCTTGTCAAATTTCTCATGCCATTGCTTAGGAGCTTGCTTTAAGCCATATAAAGATTTAACCAACTTGCACACCTTGTGTTCTTGGCCCTTAACTATGAATCCTTCGGGTTGCTCCATATAGATCTCTTCATCTAAGTCTCCATTTAGAAACGTCGTCTTCACATCCATTTGATGAATCACTAAATTATGCACAGATGCTAAAGCTATCAAGGTCCTTATGGTGGTAATCCTAGAAACAGGTGAGTAAGTATCAAAATAATCTATCCCTTTCTTTTGTGTAAAACCCTTAGCTACCAATCTCGCTTTGTACTTATCAATACTTCCATCAGGTTTCAACTTTTTCCTAAACACCCACTTGCACCTTATCGCTTTATTTCCAGCAGGCAAATTCGTTAACATCCACGTGTTATTTTGAATTATAGATTGAAACTATCATTTATAGCCTCTTTCCAGAATGGTGCATCCACAGACATAACGGCTTCCTTATAAGTTGTGGGATCTCCTTCTACTAGAAAGGTATAGAAATCATCTCCAAAGTTCTTCTCAACTCTCGCTCTTTTGCTTCTTCTAAGTTCTTGAGATTCTAAATTTTCAATCGTAGTTGAGCTAGAAGGCTTTTCACTTATTTGTACTTCCTTAGAAATTCTTATCTTGTACGGGGAAATATCTTCAAAGAATGTAGCATCTCTTGCTTCCATAATTGTGTTGTTTGCAACCTCCTTTACTTCAGAGTTAATCACCAGGAATCTATTGGCACTACTATTTTTCGCATAACCGAGGAAAACTGCGTCTATAGTCTTAGGACCTATTTTCTTTCTCTTTGGATCGGGTATGAGTACCTTAGCTAAACACCCCCACACTTTTAGGATTCTAAGGTTAGGTGATCTTCTTTTCCATAACTCATAAGGAGTTTTCTCATTATCCTTCAATGTTATCCTATTAAGTATGAAACAAGCAGTTAACATTGCTTCCCCCCACAAATTTTCAGGTAGTCCACTACTAAGAAGCATAGAATTTACCATATCCATCAGGGTTCTATTTTTCCTTTCAGCCACTCCATTAGATTGGGGTGAATATGGTGGAGTAACTTCATGTATAATTCCATGTCTTTACAAAACACTCCAAGCTCATTTGAGGTATACTCTCCACCTCTGTCAGATCTAAGTCTTTTAATCTTTTTCTCCAATTGGTTTTCTCCTCATTTTTATAAATCTTGAGTTTATTAAACACCTCATCTTTTGTCTTAATAAGATAAATATGACAATACCTAGAGAAGTCATCAATAAAAGTCACAAAGTACTTGTTTCCACCTCTAGTAGGAGACCTATTTGAATCACACACATCACTATGTATGAGCTCTAAGATTTGGGTGTTTCTCTCTACAGGTTTGAAAGAATTCCTAGTTTGTTTGGCTTGAACACACACTTCACATTTATGCTTAAGGTCTATGTTAGACTTAGGGATTAGCTCAAGATCCATTAACGTTTTGATTTTGCTCAAACTTACATGTCCTAACCTTCCATGCCATACATTACAAGATTCAACGTTAAAAACTTGAGGAGAAATTTTATTATCTTCAAAAACTACATTTATTTTGAACAATCCATCACAAACATATCCTTTTCCAATAAAGACATCGTTTCTAGTAATAACAATCCTATTCGACTCCATTACAATTTTGTATCCTTGTTTTACTAAGGACGATCCACTGATAAGATTTCTCCTCACTTCAGGAACATGTCGCACATCCTTGAGAGTTAGAGTCTTCCCAGATGTCATCTTCAATTCCACTTCTCCGATTCCACGTACTTGTGCGACGGTGTCATTTCCTAGGGTTACACTTCCTCCACTTGAGTTCTGGTAATTTTTGAAAAACCGTTTGTCAAAACATACATGTACGTTTGCCCCAGAATCTAACCACCAATCACTATTACTTAAATATGCAACATTAACTAGAGGCTTAAAACTATACCTTAGATTGGGTTCATGTTGATCATCTTGATCCACCAACACATTCACTTGGGCTTTAGGATCCCTTTGTCCTTTGTTCCACTTAGGCTTTGGCTTGTAGGGCTCGCTCTTCTTGTAATGATAGTCTTTGGCCCAATGATTTGTTCTCCCACAAACGAAGCATGGTTGATCCATATTGCCGTTGGAATTGTTATGGGGTCTATTGTGCTAGCGATTTTTGTTTCGGTTGAATTGATTATGGTTGGGTTGGCTATTTCTGTTTGTCCTCCTGAAAAATTTCCTTGTAGATTGGAAACGATTCCTATTGTTTGAACTTTCCACTAGGTTCACGTTTGTCTTTTCTTCCTTAGGCTTGTTGCCTGATCTATGTTTCTCTTCAATCCTAAGGGAGTTTAATACTTGGGCTAAGGTTAAATCTCCTTGTTTGTGCTTAAGGGTTTTCGCAAAGTTTGACCAACTTGTGGGTAATTTATCAATGAAACAAGAACTTTAAACTCTTCACTAAACTTTGTACCCTTAAGTTCTATTTTCCTTTAAAAAAAATTTGGTACTCATGAATTTGTTTGCATACAGTTTTATTCTCAACCATCACATAGTTATTAAAGTTTGAGATTGTAAAATAATCTATTCCCGCATCTTCTATCCCATATTCAGCTTCTAATTCATCCCACAAAGTTTTTGCATGTTTTGTATCTTGATAAACATCATACAGATCATTAGAGAGAGCACTAAGGATTCTGTTATGGCAATCATATTCTAATTCTTCTTTTGTCATCTTCTCCTTAGTTTTAGAGGTGGTTTCAATAGTTTTATTAGGTGTGGTTTGATCTTCTAAGGCAGAAACTAACTGTAACACCTTGAGCCAAATTTAAATTATTCGATAATTTAATTGTTTAATAATTTATGAAATTACAATTTTGCCCCCGAGGGTAAGAGTATTCTGGTCACATTTTAATTTGGAAGAATTTTTGAAAAATGAGTGGCACCACGATGTAGATTGCTTCGAGATGAGTCCGTAGACACGTAGTGGGCTCAAATCGGAGTGATAACGAAGAAGTTACTATCAAAAGAAGCATAATGACAAAACCATAAATAATTCGAAATTGGTTTATTAAAAATCCAAATATTCTTTTTCATCTCTCTCTCTCTCTCTCTCTCTCTCTCTCTCTCTCTCTCTCTCTCTCTGCCTCTCCCTCTATTCCCGTGCTCACGACAGCCCTCTTTGAAACAGCCAAAGGCCTTTATGGCCACCGCCGCCACCACAGTCCATCACCGGCCACAAGGTCAGTACCAAACAAACCTGGCCACTCCCCTCTCTCCATCCCACCTAGTCCCAGCCGCCATTGCGGCTGCATCTCGCTGGAAAATAGCAAAAAAGGGCGGTATTAACCCATAATTTCCAGAGCTCGTTTAGACGATTCTGGCCACCAATTTCTTCTATCTAGGTATGCCTTTTCATTTCTCAATGTCTTCTACCTGATGGCTGGGTTGTTTAGGATTGATTTCTGCGTTTTGGTTGTCAATTTATCACTTGAAATCTGGCCGATTTTTGGCTCACAATTCCGACCATCTTCGGCCACTTTGTGGGTTGGTCCAAGAACAAAAGTTGCTCCACTCAATGTCCTGATCATGTAGGTATAGGTCTTGACCGGCAGTTTGGAGATTTTTCTATCACCGGAATCGTTTTGGACACCAACGCTCTGCCGGTGCTTGTGGCCTAGCGTGGGCCACTTTGTGGCTGGTCTTTGGGTCCTAAAATTATCCCCATGTCTACCCGAGCATGACTGTATGCTTGGATTTGAATTTGGTTATCGTTTGACTGTCGATTGGATATCTCATATTAGGCGTTATCCAGGTTCGATATGTTCAGACCGTTGGATTGACTCCAATGTCATATATGTTGATCTAGGCATCTCTAGTATCGTGTAGAATTTCGCGGATCATGAATCGGAGATCCGGAAGCTCCGGTTCAATAACTTAAAGTTTGCGTTAAACGATAACTATCCGATCATACGATCGCGAGCGATCCGACCGTTTGATTCGGACCAAACTTGCAGGACTTGTATTTTAAACCATGTTGAACCTATAGGAACTTTCGAATTGGAAATGAGGTTGTGGACCCCATGGGGAGGGTTGACCATATTTGGAAAGTTTGACTACTCAGTTGACCGAGCGTGTTCCAAGGCTATTCCACCATCCAAAACACGTTTTGGGCCTTAGGAACGTCTCGTTAATCATACACACCTAAATTCCAGGAAACTTTGATTTTATTTTAAATTCTCGTTTGAAGTACTTTATGATAATCATGCCCTTGTATTGTTTAATAGGTACCCGACTACTCGTACTCCATAGGCGGGACCCTCTCAAGATCAAGCAGCATGGGACTACTTGTGAGTGGACTTTGTTTTCAAATAATAAGCATTATTTTATGATGGAAAAACTGCATATTGTTTTAATGGTTTATTGAATTTATTATATAATCAATTGTTGAAACATGATATTTCTATAAATATTTGAAATATATTTGGGTTTTGACATATTGCAAGTATTTTGAGTTGATATATCCTGTGGTGTTGGTAAATAGAGTATGGAAAGAGTGGTTTACAGTATGTCAGTTGAAGTGCTATAAGCACTAACCTATGTACCTCCTCGGATATGGAAATTATGGAATGGAATTGGAATGTGAGATACTTGGATATGTTGGAACCTAGGCACCCTTGACGAGGTGTTTTGTAGACTTTTAAAGGGGTAGTCTGCGTGCGTAGGACTTGTCACAGGCGTACGAGTATTGAGGATTCTACTGTGCGTGCTGGTAGAGTCAGTCCCCTGGTTGGACGGCTCGTTCCCTAGCCACATGATCAATTAAGGATTCTTCCATGTGGACTAGTCAAACAATCCCCCGATTAGATTGTTTCCCAGGTAAAAACCTGGTAGTGGTCATACTTATATATATAGATATACTCATTATATTATATATGTATATATATACCTATACATTCCTTCTTTTGATGTGATTTGGATATCTTTACAAGAATTGGATTTCACCTTGGTTTTGATGTGGCTATATATATGTGTGTGTATATCTATGATGGTTGGAAAGCATATGGTTTTTGGCATCGTTTTCTAAACGGTGCGGTTTACAATATGTTGTTTTCAACTAACAGAAACTTTGTTTTTGTCCACTCATACTTTTCTGTCTTGCGCCCCTCTAGTAGTTGCTAGATTCGAATATAGCAGCCTAGCTGAGACTTTTCTTCTGAGTCTCGAGCTTCCGTATGACACTTTTTACTCGTTTTCATTTCTGTTAAATTTATTGCTGGTTGTAAATTGAATTCTCTAGATTGCTCTGATATTGTTCATGTTAGGGTGAATTGTAAGGCCGAAGGTCATTGTTGTTAAATGCATATTGTTAACGTGAGCATGCTGCCAGTTGGTGTTATTATTGTGTTTTTAACATGTTGAAAAATTTGGGAATTGTCCATTTTTCAAGGGAAACTCTGTCGAAATTTCGGCAGAAAGTCTCGTTTCTTTAGTATGTGGGCCCGGCATCGGTATGAGGCCGGAAATATTACGGGATTTGTTACGGATTCCGAGGAGTTCGGGGCCAGTCCTGTCACTAACCTTAAAACAGTTATTAGTTTCGATTACTTATTTTATAAGAGTTTTGTTAAACGTTTGAATAGTAAATTGCCCTCGGGGTAGGGGTAATTTGGTCACTTTTTATTCCAGAAAGATTACGGGAAAATGGCTGGTAACTTTACGTAGATTGTACTGAGATGAGTCCGCAGACACATAGTAGGCTCGAGTTGACGTTGCAATGAGAAAGTTACGATCAAAATACTCTCAATGGCATAACCATAAATTTTTCAAAATGGGTTAAATAAAAATTAGAAATCTCTCTCTCTCTCTCTCTCTCTCTCTCTCTCTCTCTCTCTCTCTCCCTCTCTCTCTTTCCTGTATCACGAATAGCCCCCTCTCCCCCCTTTTTTTGAAATAGCAGTGATGATTTTTCGGTCGCCACAACCGCCACACGCTTCCGTTTTGGGTGGCACGGGTCCCAAAAGAACCTGGCCACCTCCTCTTTCCATCCCGACCAACCTCAGTTCCTGGAACCATCGGTGCTGGCAGGAAATTGCAGAAATTCGAGTGGTTTTTGATAATTTTTGATAGATTTTTCGGAAGCTCGTTTAGGTGTTTTCGAAGGCCAAATTTTGTGATCCAGGTATGCTTTCTCAACCTCTCGAGGTGTTCTAACTGCTGGTTGTGGTATTTAGGAGAAATTTCTGCTTTGTGGGGGTTAATAAGCGAAAAGAGTTTGGCCAATTTTGGGTCTCCGATTCCGACCACTTTCGTCGACTTTTTAGCATAGGTCTAAGAACAAAAGTTGCTCCACTCTATGTGGTGAACATATAGGTATAAGTCTTGACTGGCGGTTTGAAGATTTTTCGATCATAAGAATCACTTTGGACAATGCATGGGCCACTTTTTGCCGGTCTTAGAGTCCTAAAATAACCCTCATGTCGTCCTGAGAAGGATGGTATGCTTGGTTAAGAATTTGGTTATCGTTTGATCGTCGATCGGATATCGCATATTAGGCGTTATCTGGGTTTGATCAACTCCAATTTAATATATATTGATCTAGGCATTCCTAGGATCGTGTAAGAATTCGCGGATCGTGAATCGGAGCCCCAGATGCTCCAATTCAATAACTTAAAGTTTTGCGTTTTATGATAACTGTCCGATTGTGTTATTGTGAACGATCCGACTGTCCGATTCGTACCAAACTTGCAAGACAAGTATTCTAAATCTTGTGGAACTCATAGGAGTTTCCGGATTGTAAAACGGAGGTCATGGGTCCCGCGGACCTGTTTACCAAGTTTGGGTAGTTTGACCCCTCGGTTGACCATGAGTCTTCCGAAGTAGTTTCATCCTTCGAGGAGTACTAGAACGACCTTATTAACGAGTCTCGGCCGTTATGTGAGTAATGTTGACTATGTTGGAATTTTGAGATTGTTTTTATTATCGTATGAAAATTCTTTTATATTATTTTAATAATTGAAATTATGTAATAGATGAGTATGGTTTCCCCTAGTACATGACGATGGTGAGAGGTGGGTGTAATTACATATATATACGTATATAGACTGAATTATTACATAGATATATGTGGATTTGTTTCCAGATTAAGACTCTTGAGATTGTGCTTCGTGAGTACTCTGCACGGGTATTAATGTTTGTCATAGTTTGAAAAGTGTTGATCGGCAACATACGCTTTGGATAGGGTATGATTTCGAGGATGAATGGATAAAAGGAAAGGAACTATTAAAGTGTTCAGTGGATGCCTTTTTGAATTTCATGCTGTATTTGAATCTCAATTTAATCGTCGGCATTATCTTTAAATAAGCGAATATTATCTAAACCATGATAGTTGACATAAGAACTACGTGGCTTGATAGCTGCAGCCTCGGACTAAATTTTATTTCTGGAACTTTAATTTGGTCGTTTGGATCTAGTCTTACTTCTGTTGTTATTTTTAATGAGTTGGGTTCTGACTTTGTCGTTGGTCCTGAAACTCGGTTGAAACCGAGGCGTGATTAAATGTTTGTGCATATTCCAGTTTGACTAAGAGAGGGTTGTTTAAATGTGTTCTGGTCAAAACATGTATGAAACCCATTTTGGATTGTTGTACGATTTGGGTTGAGGCTTTAAACTACTTGCGATTGTGTTAGGAGGTTAAACATCACATGATAAAAATTTGGAAAGTTAATTTATGTTAATTACAGTGGGCATTTATAAATATGTTTGAGTTTATTATTTGCATTGTTTAATGTATTATTTGATATAAGAACATTGTTGGTGGTTCTATTTCAAATTATTTGAAGGCCGGGGGCCTATTAGGCAAATTACATGTTACCACCTTGTGTATGCTGCTTGTTAGGGTATATTAATTGTGTTTTTAACATGTTGAAAATTTGGGAAATGTCCAATTTATAGGGGAGACTTTGCCAAAATTTCGGCAAAAAGTCTCGGTCTTTAGTAAGTGAGCTCGGCATTGGGTTGATGTCGGAATTACGACGGGATTCATCCCTGGTTCCGAGGAATCTGGGACGGGTCATGTCACCTTTAGATATAATAATATATAAAACAAAGTTTTAAGAGTAACGTAAAATAAAGAAACAAATAAATAAGTAAAATAAGTCAAGAGTAAGAAAGCAAGTCTGGTATAGTGAAAGCACATTTAAAAAGCTGTCCTAAAGCCTTTGTAGTCTCCTTACGTGCTAGTAATGGCGGTCTATAAGACTCCAAGATACGACCTCAATGCACAATCTTAAGATCCGCTATGAGCACATTCACAATCGGATAGAAATCTCCATGCCACAGAACCGTTGCCCAAAAATAATAATATGGAAAGTAGGGAATATATGAAAATATGAGAATAGAGAAATCTGATTGGGGTGGTTCAAATGTGAAGGAGGACTGGCCTTTAATAGGCATCCAACACTTGTAACTTCTAGACACATTAAACCAGAAAAATTAAGAAAATGAATATAAAATAAAAACTGAAAAATTACCCATAATAAATAAAAGAAAACAGCAAAAATATTAAAACAAAATCAAAACGTTAAAATTTTAAAACACTACTACATTTTATACTTTTCGCGACGAAGAGAATTTCGTCGCGCAAAATACATTGTAGTCGCACAAATTTCAACGCGACAGAAACTTCGTCGCGCAAAGATCGTGAAGAAAGACTTTGCGCGACCAAGTTTTTTCATTGGTCGCGCAAAGTGACTTTGTGTGACGAAAAAATATTGGTCGCGCAAAGTAACTTTGCGCGACGAACAAATTTTGGTCGCGCAAAGGTTTGCGCGACGAAAAATATCCGTTGCACAAAGTTTTACGCGACGAAACACATTGGTCACGCAAAGTTTTGGGCAACCAAAAACATAGGTCGCGCAAAATCTCAAAAAAATTTATAAAAAATAAAAAATTCTCGCATCCCATTTTTGGTAATCGCCCATATTTTTAGAGTTTTGCGCGACGAATACTAACGTCGCGCAAATATTTGCACGACGAAATATTTTTTGTGTGTTAAAATTTTTAATTAAAATAAACTAATTTAGTAGTTTGCACTACAAAATATTTTGTCGCGCAAGGTTTTTGACTTTTTATTTTATTAATATTAATTTATTCAAATTTTTATTTTTAAATGTAATTTAATTGTATGAATTTTTTTAAATCCCTTTAATTTAAATTGATATTAATTTAATTATATTAATTTTTTTCAAATTTTTACTTTTTAAATTTAATTTAATTGTAAGATTTTTCTTAATTACTTTAACTTAAATTAACATATTCAAAATAAAATTACATATGAAAAATAGTGATCAAATTATCCAATATATATATAATATTCAAAATGTACACATAAATTAACAAAGTACAATAATAAAATCCTAATACAAGCATATTGTGGTAGTAGTGGCGGATGATATGTTTTGATAGCTTCCTAATCCTCAACTTTAGCCATCAAAGTCTCGATGATTACCTACAAAAAAACAAATATGGTCAAATAACAACAAAAAAAAAAAAAAGAATGCATAATCTCCCCTAAAATTGTTATACCACAAATCCAACCCAAACTCCAATCTCTCCCCTTTACTCAACCCCAAACCCCACACAAACTCAAAACTAACTCCAAAAACACATATTAATGAAAAAAATTTAAAATTTGGAGAGAATATACCTTTTGGCAAGATTGAGAGTGAGTGAGAATGAGAGGGAGAAGTGAGTGTGAGAGAATTAGATAAGATAGTGATAGAGAGATGAGAGAGTGAGAGATAGTGAAAAGATAGATGAGAGAGTGAGTGAGAGTGAGAGATAGTGAAGAGAGAGATGAGAGATTAAGTGAGAGGAGTGAGTGTGAGAGAAATGGTTGGATTTGGGGAGAGGGAAAGAGAGAGGAGAGGTAAGAGTAGAGAAAGAAATTGAGAAAATGGTGGAGGAGTTATTTCGGTTTTAAAAATCGTATCACTTTGCGCGACGAAAATATTGTTGGTCGCGCAAAGTTTTGAGCGACGAAACATATTGGTCTCGCAAAGTTTTGCTCGATGAATATAGGAATATTGGTCGCGCAAAGTCTAAAAAAAATTATTTTTTGAAAAAAAAAAATCCCGCATCCCATTTTTGGTACCCGCCAAAATTTTTAAATTTTTGTGCGACGAAAAATACATATTGGTCGCGCAAAGTCTAAAACAATTATATAAAAAAATTCCAGCGTCCCATTTTTGGTACCCGCCCAAATTTTTGCGCGATGAAAAATATATATTGGTCGCGCAAAGTTTTGCGCGACGAAACATATTGGTCTCGCAAAGTTTTGCGCGACGAATATAGTAATATTGGTCGCGCAAAGTCTAAAAAAATTATTTTTAAAAAAAAAAAATTCCCGCATCACATTTTTGGTACCCGCCAAAATTTTTAAATTTTTGTCCGACGAAAAATACATATTGGTCGCGCAAAGTCTAAAACAATTATATAAAAAAATTCCCGCGTCCCATTTTTGGTAACCGCCCAAATTTTTGCGCGACGAAGAATGTATATTGGTCGCACAACGTTTTGCGCGACGAAACATATTGGTCGCGCAAAGTCTAAAGTTTTTTTTTTAAAATTTTAAAAACCCGCGTCCCATTTTTGGTACTCGCCCAAATTTTTTGAGTTTTGCACGACGAACTGTTGGTCGCGCAAACTTTTGAGAGGCGAAAAATTGGTTCGTAGCACAATATTTATAAAAATAATTGTTATGAATAATAAAAAATAAAAATATTTTATTTTATGATTTAAAATATAATTAAGGTGAAAGCTACTTAATAAATGTATATACTATTCAATTTCTTAAGTGTTATATGTACAAAATAAATAAATTTAAAGCTATTTAATAAATATATATATATATATATACACACACACACCATTCAACGATCCAACCATAAGACTTGTTTGTATATACTTCAAGATCGTATACCCCAAAAATCGCAAAAAACAAACATTCAGAGATCTAGTAACGGGACAAAACTTTTCGATAGTTATAAATGAAAAATCACGATTTAACGGTTATTTTAACTCCGATTTTGATGATTTTTTTTACAGCTACACTCCTTGACCCTATATGAATACAATGACTGAATTTGATCTTCAATTTAAAACATTTGCACTAGTGGATACCACAAAATCTTATGTTATATTTAACAAAAGTATAAATAAACTCTTAATTGTTAGTGAATATATTGTTTTGATGGCATATGCATTCTACGAAACTAGTTTCAACGATCCAACCGTCAAACTTGTTTTTTTATACTTCGAGATCATATACGCCAAAAATCGGAAAAAATAAACATTCATAGATCAAGTAACGGGACAAAACTTTTCGACGGTTATAAATGAAAAATCATGATTTAACGGTTATTTTAACTCCGATTTTGATGATTTTTTACAGCTACACTCCTTGACCCTATATGAATACAATGACTGAATTTGATCTTCAATTTAAAATATTTACACTAGTGGATACCACAAAATCTTATGTTATATTTAACGAAAATATAAATAAACTCTTAATTGTTAGTGAATATATTGTTTTGATGGCATACACATTCTACGAAACTAGTTTCAACGATCCAACTGTCAAACTTGTTTGTTTATACTTCGAGATCATATACGCCAAAAATCGGAAAAAATAAACATTCATTGATCAAGTAACGGGACAAAACTTTTCGATGGTTATAAATGAAAAATCATGATTTAATGGTTATTTTAACTCCGATTTTGATGATTTTTTACAGCTACACTCCTTGACCCTATATGAATATAATGACTGAATTTGATCTTCAATTTAAAATATTTACACTAGTGGATACCACAAAATCTTATGTTATATTTAACGAAAGTATAAATAAACTCTTAATTGTTAGTGAATATATTGTTTTGATGGCATATGCATTCAAAAAAACTAGTTTCAACGATCCAACCTTCAAACTTGTTTGTTTATACTTCGAGATCATATACGCCAAAAATCGAAAAAAATAAACATTCAGAGATCAAGTAAGGGGACAAAACTTTTCGACGGTTATAATGAAAAATCACGATTTAACGGTTATTTCAACTCCGATTTTGATGATTTTTTATTGCTACACTCCTTGACCCGATATGAATACAATGAACTAATTCGATCGTCAATTTAAAATATATATTTTCTAACAAAAATCCAATCCGAACAACAATAATATATTTTTCTAATAAAAATCCGATCCGATCTAAAATAATAAATTTAAAGCTACTTAATAAATATATATACCGTTTAATTTCTTAAGTGTTATGCATACAAAATAAAAAACAAAAATAAATTGGTTTAGGTGACAAAATGTTTGGATTACGTCATGCAAAGATTTTAAAAATAATTTTTTTATTTTATTTATTTTTATAAGGACTTTGCGCAATGAAGTTTACTTTTCGTCGCGGAAAGTCACTTTGAGCGACGAATTATTTTTCGTCGCGCAAGACTTTGAGCGACGATGTATTTTCGTCGGGCAAAAGTTTGTCGCACGAAGTGACTTTGCACGACGAATTATTTTTCGTCGAGCAAAATTTGGTCGCGCAAGACTTTGAGCGACGAATTTTCAAGTTTCGTCGCGCAAAGGGACTTTGAGCGACGAATAAAAGACTTTGAGTGACGAATTTTCAAGTTTCGTCGCGTAAAGGGACTTTGAGCGACGAATAGTTTTTCGTTGGGCAAAATTTGGTCGCGCAAGGGGTTTTTTTTACTAGTGAAAACCTTTCAAATAACAACATTCTAGAATTATAATTTCTTGGATTTGTTAGGCTTATTAGTATTCCAATATCAAAACAAGAGTGCAACGTTTGTGTTAGGCTTTTTGGGGAGTTTTTTAAGTCAAGGTTTTAACGAGGTCACATTATGACTCATTCGCTGTTAGTGATTCTTGCTTAGAAGCTGATGTACTGTCTTACTGATTTTCTTAATGAAGTTCTAGGCTTGTGATAAATTAAAATAAATAAAGAAATATAAACAAGAGGACAACCTTCAAATAATACTATTGTTCACATGATATTGAAAAAGGACAGGAAATTAGACTTCAATTTCGAATTATTGTCTATTCAAACGTAAATTGAACTGATATAAAGACTTCAAATAATACTATTGTTCACATGATACTGAAAAGGACAGGAAAATTTCACTTCAATAATCATTATTTTAGTTGAAAGGGAAAAAGGGAAAAATTGCTCTACTAATATGCGTGCTAGAAGCTCCAAATACCGTATCAAAGACGTTAACTTCTTTGTAACGTGAAGCTTACAAAGATCTTGACCAAAACATGTTCAATTAATGTGCGTTCTAGAAGCTCAAAATTATGGGGGTGATAAAAAAGACTTGGAATTAATCTCAACTAGGGAAAGGTGGAAGAAGACTCCAAGTAAATTAACAAGGTGGAAGAAGACCCTGATCAGTTATGGCTTCATCTACTTATGAGGCTGTGGTCTATCAAGAGGGGACCTCAAAAGTTTTAGAGGCAAGGCAATTGCATTTGCTTCCCTTATAAATTAGTTTATTTCCTTTAATTTTCTTCCCTTTTTCTGCTTTCCACAATGGCTAAGTTCAACCTAGTTGGCAAAACTCCTTCCATGGTTTCCGATGAAAGCCTGTATAACTAAAGCCCAAGCTCATCAAATTCGAAGCAAAGCAAACTAAGACATTCCGATGATGAAGACCCTAGTAGTAGTCCTCAGCTTCAGCTTAACCATCCTTTCCTTCGGAGGTAAACAAGCTTCTTATTTTCTTTAAGTTTTAATTTAATAATTGTTCACAATAAGTGTGGTTTGTGATTACTGCATCAAATTAAGTGTGGTTTACTTTGCATGGCAGGTGCACATGCAGCAACAATTTCTTTAAGAAACAATTGCCCCTACACGGTCTGGCCAGCAACCCTAACCTCCGATGGAAAACCTCAATTATCAACCACAGGGTTCGAGTTAGCATCCCAAGCTAGCTTCCGGCTAGACACTCCAGTGCCATGGAGCGGCCGCTTCTGGGCCCGAACTGGATGCTCCACGGACGCCTCTGGAAATTTCGTCTGCGCCACCGCAGACTGTGGCTCTGGTCGGGTCACGTGCAACAGTATAAACAGTACCGATGGCATTCCGCCTGCAACTTTAGCGGAATTCAGTATTCCAGCAGGCGGAGGACAAGATTTCTACGATGTTAGTCTTGTTGATGGCTTCAACTTGGCCATGTCTGTGACTCCACAAGGCGGTACCGGCGACTGCAAGACGGCTACTTGCCCTGGGAACGTGAACGCAGTTTGTCCGAGTGAGCTGCAAAAGAAAGGGTCCGATGGGAGCGTGGTTGCCTGCTTGAGTGCATGTGTTAAATTCGGTGAGCCATGGTACTGTTGCACTCCGCCTCAAAACACTCCGGAGACATGCCCACCGACAAATTACTCTCAGATATTCGATGACCAATGCCCCGACGCTTACAGCTATGCTTATGATGACAAGAGTTTATTTACGTGCAGTGGTGGACCTAACTACCTCATTACTTTCTGCCCACCAGGTTCCTGTTGTGGTGAAATTTACGTACATATAGGGGCTCTGGACATGTAATTGATAATGTGTCGATAATTAGTCCGGCTCTATATTAAACATTTGATATTTAATAAAGGTAAGACTCCCAGACATGTAATGGATAACGTGTCAATTATTAGTCTGGCTATGAATCAAGCATTGGATCTTAAAAAAAGATAGAATTGCCCACATGTAATTGATATTGTCTCGATATTATTAGAGTGCTGCTATTTCCACCACCCTGTCTTATTTTCTCACTCACCTTATTTTCCCACCCAACATGTAAATTTGAATAAATACAATCTTATTTTTCCACCCCCCATTATTCCTAAAATACCCTTTACAAAATTAAATGAAAAAAAGTTTGGCTTATTATCACAAAACATCCCTGAGGTTTACGAAACTATCAGATTGCATCCTTAATGTTTTTTTGTGTCACTTATGGTCCTCAAAGTTAGTATGTGGAATCACAAATGGTCCCTGACGTTAGGGTCTGTCAAAAACTCTGTTAGTTTGCTATCGTGGCATACATATATATCACAAAACATCCCTGAGGTTTACACACTTATCACAAATGGTCCTTACGAATTTGTTTAAAAAAAATTTAAAATTCATAAAATTTTGGTTTTCTTTTTAAAATTATTTATAAATGAAAAAACAATTTATAGAAGGATTTTAATCTTGAGGACCATTTATGAACCCTAAACCTTTAGTTTTTTTTTCATTTTTAAATTTTATGAATTTTAAATTATTTTTTAAAAACTTCATTAGTTTGTTGATGTGGCATATATATGGAGCCCACATCTACAATAATATAGTGTCACATGTATTTAAAATTTAATATATATTTTAAAATAATTATAATTCATAAATTTTAAAAAGAAAAAAAAATTTTATGAATTTTAAATTAAAAAAATTTCGTAAGGACCATTTGTGATAGGTGTGTGAACCTTAAGGATGTTTTGTGATATACATATATGCCACGTCAGCAAACTAACGGAGTTTTTGACGGAACCTAACGGCAGGGACCATTTGTGATCATACATGCTAACTTTGAGGACCACGAATGACAAAAAAAAACATTAAGGATGCAATCTGATAGTTTCGTAAACTTTAGGGACGTTTTGTGATAATAAGCCAAAAAGTTAATCAAACTCTCTTCTCCAAGTCACCCCCAACCTCTTCCTCTCCTCTGCCATCACCACCATCCCTCCAACCCATCTGTAAAACCCCGTAAATGAAGCTTGCATAAGGATAACTCACCCAACATCCCTACTCTATGATATTCCAATTTTTACTTCTTCTGTAGTTTCAAAAGAGCTCTTCCTTTTTTTATGATACTGCAACATCATAAAAATTCCAGTACCACATGTTTGGCAAATTCGTGCAAAGTAACAAGCAGCTGGAAAAAATAAAAATAAAATACAAGTGTTTCAGAGAGTGAACCTTATTTTACTTGCCTAGATAAAACTGACTAAGTTTGAATTAAAGACGAACAACAAACGGCGTCAATTAAGCAAATTGAAGATGAAGAGCCCAATGAAATGATAAAAGAAGCATCACAAACAGAAGAATTTATTTCAGTCCTTAGAAGTAATTTTACATAAGGATAAATTGGCCTTTAAAATTTTGAGGATAAGGTGGGTGGGGAAATAGGACAGGGGGATGGAAATAGCAGCACTATGTTATTATCTTCAATAATAAATATATTGATATGTTAATGATATATTTTTGCCAACTTCAATAAAATATCTATATGAATATCGACAGTTCGGTATTTAATTAAAGATAAAATTAATGTCATGCACAAAGAATTTTTGGAAAATATATTGCACACAGAATTTGTGTGAAATAATATATATGACCACTTTATGTTACAATAACAGAAAATTACGAATGATTTTATGTGAACGAATGGTGTCCACGTGATGCAATGAGGTTCAGTAGCAAATGATAAGTACAAAAACATGTCAAAATGGATAAAAACATCAACTTCAAATAAATCTACATTCTAAATTGCATGTCATGTTATGTAATCTTCAAATGTGATTCAAAAATTTGATCTCCGTAAAATTATTGAAAATAAATTGCAATTAATGCATTGAAAAGCCATGCCCACGAAAATGGACGTCTGTATCTTAATGGAAAAAGCTTGGCTCCTTAAAATTGAGGAGCAACTCCTTACTATAAATGTGGTTTTGACATGTGTCAATTTTTTAAATATTCTTTTTTTGGTTGTTGAAAATTTCTCATTGTTGCTCGAATTTAACAAGTGTCAAAACTCCATTAGTTTTAAGGAGAATCTCCTCTTTAATTTGAAAGAGCCAAGCCATGCTCTTTGAGGGTGTCTCTATGGTGCTGATCATGTACTACGAACAAACAATGAATATTTGAAGGCACCCAATGAATATATTTGTATAAATTCATCTCCCCCAAATGCTTGTACTGAAAAAAAAAACAAAAAAAAAAACAAAAACCTAGTTCCTTCAAATATTTGAGTTGAAGGACAATATATACCTCAAACTTAACTCTTAGTACTACTTTCTGTACCCATAAGGATGGATACGCATAGAAACTAGAAGGGAAAACGTCTCAGGCCAAAAAACGGAATTACATCGTTTTCTATGTTTCAATGATACAGTGTTATATATTGCTGCTGTGAAAAATACATCGCAATAAATAATAAATTAATATGGCATGATCACACATACAATAATATGAAGGAGAAAAGATTTCCCGAGTATCCCGATTATGACGAGATAAAGACATACAATAATAATAAATACAACTTGATAATGTATTGTGCATATGAGTGGTTTTGTGACTATATTTCTTTGTGACTTTTGAAGTATTCATGATTTTCTTTAATAATTTTGTTTGTACCATAACTGACCGAGCAACTAGCTAGGCTAGATCATTCGAGTGCCATGCTTTAAGAGGTCATCACCTTAGCCAAAGAAGCATCACCACAAATCACAACTCTAAGCAAAGCAAGAGGAGTCCCACATCGGAAAACTACAAGAGATGGAGACTCCCCTCACCTATAAAAGAAGACTACTCTTTCCTTAGAAGGGGACTGGCTCTTGAGTACTCTCTCTTCTGGATCCATCTCTAGGCTGAGCTTCTCACTTGTTATCTCTATATTTGGGTCTAATCCCCTTGTACAAATGTAAACAAACATTATCATAATGAGAACACCCTTCTCCGTGGACGTAGCCCATCATTCGGGTGAACCACGTATATCTTGTCTTCTATATGTTTATCGTTTGCCCAAATCCTCACACACTTGGTGAAGGTCCTCATCTTCATCCATCATCCATCACACCTCATCACTAAGTTGGACTCAATATTGGCCGGGCCATTTTGAGCATCAACAGTTTGGCGCCGTCTGTGGGAATCGACACAAGAAGCCTTTGTTGTTCTCCCTTAATTCAGTGCCCTTCGGCACCCTTCCAATCATTGCCTTTTAGCTTATCGTTTAGCACCATATATGCAAGAGGCCACCATCGGATCTCAAGGAACAAATATGCCTTCGACACCTCGCCTTGCATGGCTTGCATGGCCAAGCCACCATTTCAGCCCAAGGAACCAGCTTCCAATCACGTTGCAAGAGCCTCAATTTATGGGCTGCCAAATATTCCAATTCACCTAGAATATCAATTTGCATGGCTTGCATAGCCAGGGACAAGCCACCATTTCAATCTAGAAGGAAGCCCACGTCTCAATTTCAATTATTTAAATGAAGGGAAGAAAACACATTGACAACCAATTTGGAGGTTGCTGAATGTCTTGCTGTCACTTTGCATGGCCAAGGAGCAAACCATTGCTCCAATATGAAGGCTGCCACGTGCACTTTATCATAAGCTGTCAATTCCATTCGGCAATTCAAGGGAATACCTATGCAGTGGGCTTGCAAAAATTCTTTCCAATCACCCTTGCCGAACGGCAAGGGTCCAGCCACAATAAAGATATGCTCGCAGCAAGATATGCTCCCAATCCGTGATCCCTACCACCTGCCGTTCAGCACAGCCACAGCTCTCCAATTTCCTTAAGCTGCAGAAGGGTTTGCCCAGCTTGCCGAAGGACAAACCATAGCCCAACTCGTGACCACGAAGGCCTTGCCGAAGGACAACCTTCCGAGTTCGCACAGCTTGCCGAAGGACAACTTTCCAAACTTGCCGCAGCTCCAACTTGACCTCGGCAACACCTTGCCGAACGGCAAGACCAATTGCCGAAGCTACCTCACGCTGATCCGCACACCAAGCCTTACTCAAAACCCAGCCCCCTGCCGAAGCCACAGCAAGGATTTAGCACTTCACCTTGCCGAACGGCAAGGTCCAGCCACAATTTATATGCTTGCACGTCAACCTCCTCGGCACAGCACTTCAACCTCCGCGCCACTCCAGCTGCTACGCTGCCTTGCCGAACCAGCTTCTTCTCCGTGCCAAACCGTGCTCTTTGCGAAACCCGTGAGCTACCCCCAAACCGTGCCTCCAAGGACTTGCCGAACGGCAAGTTCAAAACTCCACGATTTTGTTTCTCTCCAAGATGCCGAATGAAGACATGCCGAACGGCATGGTGGCCACCTTCTTATTTGTATATCCCCTCATCCCAAAACCCTAGGCCTTGTTACTTGCTGAAGCCCATCACGGGCCCAACTCTTTCCACATGCCCAAGACCCAACTCAAGAAGGCCAGGCCA
>NW_023010024.1:36803-42964 GCF_902201215.1 Prunus dulcis
TAACTCTTGGTTGGCATTTTTTAACAGTTTTTCATATTGTTCAAACTCCGCGCTGTCTATTGGTGTAGGCACGTCATCTTCCCTTTCGTGATTGATGTTGGTCGATGCAAATGGAAAAGCATCCTGTATAATATCCATGACTTGATCATTAGGATCCACAATAGGTTCAACATTGTCCATTCTTGTGGCATTTGAAGATGAAGCATGGTCTAATTGTTCCCCATGAAGGTTCCAAATGCTATATGTCTCAATCATTCCATTCCTTACTAAATGAAATCCAACATTTTCAATTGTCTCCCACAACGTGTTATTACACCTCCTACAAGGACAACGGATTCTAGTTGCACCCTGGTTGTGTCTACGTGCAAACTCAATAAAATCCTCGATTCCATCCAAGTATTCGTCTGCGCATCTATTCGGGTTATGTATCCACCTTCTGCTCATAATTCCTGAAACCACAATCACAACACAACAATCACAACAACTTCATACGAAGTTATAATGTCACCTTATGCCTCCGGTAAAGGCCCTATCCTATTTGGGAATGCATAGTCCAGTCACGTAACCTACGGCTACATGAGATTAGATTTCGACATGGATGAATTTCGGCAGCATCTCGATACAGTTCTTGAGGTGGGCATAGGTATAAATACCTACGTACCACCCAAAGAACGTATCGAGATGACACCGAAATCTCCACAATCAAAACCTTATGTTGTAGCCGTATATTACGTGACAACACTATGCATTACCAAATTGTCCAAATAGTGGGACAATTCAAGAATTAATTGGACCGCAGTCATGCTTTACGCATCCATGTACGAAATCCAACTAATCTCGAACGGAAAACTAAATGTTACTAAACATACAAATAAAAGTACGAAGTTAATTTCAATTAACTTCGTACATCACAACACATTTTTGCTACGTCACGCACAATTTAACAACATAATATAAATATAACTTCACAAAAAAAATATACACATAACAAACTAACTTTAACATTTTTAATATATAAAACGAATAAAATACCTTCTCAATCGTTCTCCACCAATCGCTGATTACAAATATCCCTAACGAGAACAAAATTAATAAAGTTAGTACGAATTTACATTAATACTTATAAACTAACGACAAAAAATACTTACCCAATGAACGTACTGAATTTCCAGTAGAGGCAGCGGCAGAGAGGTTGAGAGAGAGGCACAAAACGATTTTTTTCATCGTGCAAAAACGTTTCGACAAAAAAATTTTGCGCCACGCATGACGTTTTCGTCGCACAAACTTTCGTCGGGCAAATCCTAGCTATCGTCGCGCAAAAGCAAAATTTCGTTGCTCTAGAATATACCGACATCAACTTTATGCGACGAAAACTAATTCCGTCGCGTAAAAAAGAATATCCCCCCTCAATTATTTTGGCGCAAAAAAAAAAAATCCCTCGTTTTCTTACGTGATAATAAACGGTTTCGTCATGCTAAGTTGTCTTTTGAAACGAAACCTGTCGTCGCACAAGCTTTCGCAGCCAATTAACGTGATCGATCCTGTTTTGTGTTCACCTTTATGCGACGAAGTGTCTCATCGTAGCGCTAGGTTTTCTTACGCGACGATTGCTCTTGCCGCACAAGTGTTTGGCGCAAAAAAAAAAACCCGGGTTTTTTTTTCACTCACTTTACACGACGAATGTGAGTATCTGTCGCGCTAAGAGGTTTTGATCTTCGAAATCTTTGGTCGCGCAAGTTTTCAATTTTTTGTGCGACGAAACTTTTTTTCCGTCACTGTATTGCATTTTGTGTGACGAACTTTTATTCGTCGCGCAAAATCTTGTCGCGCAAATAGTAAAACGTAGTAGTGCAAGAGGCCCAGCCCCTTAACATTTTTCCGGCACAAATGGAGGCCCAAGTTACCAACAACAAAAATAAAAATAAAAGCCCTGTAGAATGATAGGCACTGTGCAAAAGGAATAAAGAGGCTCGTAAAGTGCTCCCCAAGACACCCTAGTGTCTTTGGCATCCTTTTTGCTTTTGGCATCCCCGTGCCTAGCCACATTGCCTTGCAACATACAAGCTTTCTGCGGCCTTCAGCACCTTTGTGCCTAGCCACATTGCCTTGCGATAGGCAAGCTTTGTGCCACCTTCGGCACCCTCGTGCGTAGGCCCATCGCCTTGCTACATGCAATTCTTATACCTTCGGCACCCTCGTGCCTAGCCACATTGCCTTGCGACATTTAAACTTTGTGTCATCTTCGGCATCCCCTTTGCCTTCGGCACCCCCGTGCCTAGCCACATTGCCTTGCAACACGCAAGATTTGTGTCGCCTTCGGCACCCCTGTGCCTAGCCACATCGCATTGCGACATGCAAGCTTTGTGTCGCCTTCGGCACCCCTGTGCCTAGCCACATTGCCTTGTGACATGCAAGCTTTGTGTCACCTTCAGCACCCTCTTGCCTAGGCCCATCGCCTTGCGACATGCAATTCTTATGCCTTCGGCACCCTGTGCCTAGCCACATTACCTTGCAACATACAAACTTTGTGTCACCTTCAACATCCCCTTTGCCTTTAGCACCCCCGTGCCTAGTAACATTGCCTTGCAATATGCAAGCTTTGTGTCGACTTCGGCACCCCTGTGCCTAGCCATATCGCCTTGCGACATGCAAGCTTTGTATCGCATTCGGCACCCCTATGCCTAGCCACATTTTCTTGTGACATGGAAGCTTTGTGTCACCTTCGACACCTTCATGCCTAGGCCCATCGCTTTGCTACATGCAATTCTTTTGCCTTTGGTACCCTCGTGCCTAGCCACATTGCCTTGCGACATGCAAGCTTTGTGTCACCTTCGACATCCCTTTTGCCTTCGGCACCCCTGTGCCTAAGCACATCGCCTTGCAAACATGCAAGCTTTGTGTCACCTTCGGCACCCTCCTGCCTAGGCCCATCGCCTTGCGACATGCAATTCTTATGCCTTCGGCACCCTCGTGCCCAGTCACATTGCCTTGTGACATGCAAGCTTTGTGTCACCTTCGGCATCCCCTTTGTCTTCGGCACCAGTGGCCGACCTGTGCAGGCGCAAGGAGGTGCACCTGCACCTGCACCTGCGGTGGCCGGAAATGTCCATTACAACATATGGAATTGCACCTCTGCTTCAGAAATGAGATGCACAGAACCTGTTCGACAAAATGCCCAAACCACCTGGCCTGGGAGAGTTGCATCGCTGTGCGCTGCGCGCTTGTTTTTTGTTTTTTTTAACACAACCTGACCAAAACGACGTCGTTTTGGACCAGGCTTTAAAAGAGGCGCTGTTGTGTTTATTTATTTATTTAACCTGGCCAAAACGACGTCGTTTTGGACCAGGGTTTAAAAAATAAAAAAAGGTAAAAATATAAAGAAACTGCTGTTCTGCTGGGCCATTCTGTTGGGCTTTTTAATTTATATTATTCCTTACTTAATTGGGTTTCCATTTTTTATAATTCCTTACTTAATTGGGTTTTAAGTGAGAGTTATCTTTATTCAATTGGGTTTTGGGAATTCCTTATTTAATTGGGATTGGAATTCTCTATATAAAGGACCAATTTATTCAATTGTGTATACATCACAAGAATCCTACGTTTTTTCTTCTTCTTGAGTAATGGAACGGTACTTTCAGAGAAAGAGTATAAAATCCTCCTTCAAATAATCCGAGTAGTTCAAATCCTCCCACAAATAATCCAGCTAGTTCCAACCCTCCATCAAATAATCCGAGTAGTTCAAATCCTCCCTCAAATAATCCAGCTAGTTCCAACCCTCCTTCAAATAATCCAGCTAGTTCAAATCAACCTTCAAATAATCCCCCTACTTCACATCCTCCCTTGAATTATTCGGGTAGTCCAAAACGTTCGCAAGTCACTGAGTTGGATGAAATATTGGCTAATCTTCCTGCAGACCCTGGACTTAGACCTCCAATGAATTATTATAATCCCAATGTTCGAGAACAAATTCGAAGAGCCTATCTACGAAGGGGTCCTTGTCAGCCTAAAAGCCAAAATGACATGCCTCAAACACTTATGGGGGAGAGTAATCGACGCTTTCTTGTGAAATGGTTTGATTCATTTGTTTGGTTGGAGTATAGTAAAGAGAAAGATGCTGCATTTTGTTTTCATTGTTATCTTTTTAAATGCGACTTTGATAAATAAGGAAAGGCTGGAAGCGATGTCTTCACTGAGAAAGGGTTTAAAAATTGGAGGAAGGGACCCGAGAATTTTAGGGACCATGTTGGACAAGTTGGAAGTCTTCACAATAAAGCTACACAACATTGTACAGATTTAATGAATCAGAAGCAACACGTTGAAACCATTGTGATCAAGCAGACAGACCAAGCTCGTATTAATTATCGCATTCTATTAACTGCCGCACTTGATTGCACTAGATATTTATTGCGACAAGGTCTTCCTTTTCGTGGCCATGATGAAAGCGAAACATCTAGCAATAAGGGTAATTATGTGGAGCTTTTGCAATTTCTTGCCAATCATGATGAGAAAGTTCGTGCCGTTGTGTTTGAAAACGCTCCAAAGAATCTCAAGTATATTGCTCCTACAATTCAAAAAGATCTTATCAATTCTTGTGCCGCTGAAACCATTGACCTAATTATTAGTGATATGGACGATGCATTCTTTTCTATATTAGTAGATGAATCACGTGATGTTTCAATAAGAGAGCAAATGGCAGTGCTGTTGCGTTATGTGAACAAAAAAGGGCAAGTAATTGAAAGGTTTGTGGGTGTCCAATATGTCTCTGATACAACTAGTAGCAAATTGAAAGAGGCAATTGAGCAGTTGATTTCTTCAACAAATTTGAGCATGTCCAGGCTACGAGGACAGGGGTATGATGGCGCTAGTAATATGAGAGGTGAGCTCAATGGTCTTAAAACACAGATTTTGAGAGAATATCCTCAAGCATATTATGTCCATTGTTTTGCACATCAACTACAACTAGCTCTTGTAGCCGTGGCAAAGGGAAATGAAAACATTGCTACTTTCTTCACAACGGCTAGTAGTGTCGTTAATATTATTGGAGCATCGTGTAAGCGTCGTGATGCACTTAGAGAGCAACAACAAAAAGATATTATGGAAACTCTTGAAATTGATGATCTTGAAACGGGGCGAGGGTTAAATCAAGAGACTACTCTCAAACGTCCTTGTGATACACGTTGGAACTCACATTATGATACTTTACTTAGTATTAATATTATGTTTCATCCCGTGGTGAAGGTGCTTGAATGGATTGTTGATGATGTCAACCAAGATAATTTAGGTGAAGCAAATAGGTTGTTGAAAGAAATACAAACTTTTGACTTTGTGTTTCACTTATATTTGATGAGATTTATATTGGGAATCACAAATGATTTATCAAAGGCATTACAAAAGAAAGATCAAGATATTGTGAATGCGATGATGTTGGTCCAAAGATGTAAGCAAAAGCTACAATCCGTGAGGGATGATGACTTTGATGATTTGCTCAGGGAAGTATCAATATTTTGTGGTAAAAATGATATTGACGTTCCTAACATGGATGATTTATTTGTACCACAAGGGAGATCAAGACGTAAAGCTCAGAAAATCACAAACCGCCAGTATTATCGTGTGGATTTATTTCTTACTATCATTGATAAGCAACTAGTGGAATTGAATAATCGCTTTACTGAGGTAAATACTGAATTGCTTCTTTGTATGGCATGTTTGAGTCCGGCTTATAATTTTGCAGCTTTTGACAAACAGAAAATACTTCGTTTTGCTAAATTTTACCCTCAAGAATTTAATGACCGAGATCTCATGAAGCTTGAAGATCAACTTGGGCTTTATATTGTTGATATGCAGAGCATCACAGAGTTTTCATCATTGAACGGAATTACTGATCTGGCAGAAAAATTGGTGAATACAGGAAGGAGTAGAATATACAACTATGTGTATTTACTTCTTACATTGGCTTTAGTTTTACCCGTTGCAACTGCTTCGGTTGAGAGAGCTTTTTCAGCTATGAATATTGTGAAAACACCATTGCGTAACAAAATGGGGAATCAATGGTTGAGTGATAGCTTGGTTGTTTACATTGAGAAAGATGTTTTTTCTTGTATTAGTAATGCAAATATAATGCGACGTTTTCATGATATGAAACCTCGTCGGCAACAATTGTA
>NW_023010024.1:49862-58946 GCF_902201215.1 Prunus dulcis
GCATGGGGGGTGCAAAACAAAAAAGTGTGAATTGACAAAAACAAAGTTCAGTTCACATTTGAAAACAACATAATATAACTCCCACCGTTTAGAAAACGATGCTGGAAATCATATGCATTCAAATCCGACATTGCTATATGTATATGTATATATCTAGTTCAGTCAAAACCATATTGAAATCCGAAATCCCAAAATGATACTTTATTACTCATCCCATTCAAACCATTCTCTACTATTCCCAAACTAGTCTCTCGAAACACATGACCTTTGGCTCGGCAGGCGAGGAAGCATCCGGGAAAACAAGAATGAAGGAATATGTAAATATACGTATAATATATATATATATATATATCTGTGTGTGTGTGTGTGTGTGTGTGTATGAAACTATCAAGTTTTGTATTGGGGAAACAATCCAATCGGGGTATTGTTTAACCAGTCCACATAGAAGAATCCTTAATTGACCATATGGCTAGGGAACGAGCCGTCCAATTGGGACTAAGCTCACCAGCACGTACAGCAGAATCCTCAATACTCGTACGCATGTGACAAGTCCTATGCGCATACTAACCCCGCTAAGTGTCTACGAAACACCCCGTCAAGGTTGCTCTGGTTCCGAGATATCCAAATATCCGCAGTTCCCAATTTCCAATCCATAATTTCCAAATCTGGTGAGGTACATAGGATAGTGCTTATAGCACTTCAAACTGACATAATCTATATTCCACTCTCTTTCCATAATCTCATTTTCAACACCCCATGTACCCCACACATAACCAAGCATAGATAGACATTCTGGAAAATAGTATATAACATCTCAAGATAAATCACAATATGCCAAAACCCAAATATATTGCAATTACTTTACAAAATTATCAAGTTTCAACTATCAATTGTATAATAGATTCAATAAACCAATAAATCATTATGCATAGTTTTTCCGTCATGAAATAATGCTTATTATTTGAAAACAACGTCCACTCACAGGTAGTCTTACGCTGCTTGGCCCTAAGAGGGTCTCACTTGCTGAGTATGAGTAGCCTGAGTACCTATTTAAAGATACGAGGGCGAGATTAACATAAAATACTTCGAACGAGAACTTTAAATAAAATCCTAGTTTTTCGGTAATCAAGTGTATGTATGACGGACGAGACACTCCTAATGTAAAACTACATTTTTCAAATAGTGGAATAGCCTCGGAAGACTCTTGGTCAACCAGTGGTCAAACTTTCCAAATCTGGTCAAGCGGGCCCATGGGGGTCAACGACCTCCGATTTTCGATCCGAAAGTTCCTATGGGTTCAACAAGGTTTAATATACATGTCCTACAAGTTTGGTATGAATCGAACAGTCGGATTGCTCGGGATGGCACGATCGGACAGTTACCGTTTAATCTAAACTTTGAATTATTGAATCGAAGCATCCGAGGCTCTGATTCATGATCCGCAAATTCCTACATGATCCTACAGATGCCTAGATCAATATACATGAAAATGGAGTCAATCCAATGGTCCAAACATATCAAACTGGATAATGCCTAATATGCATAATCTGATCGACCGTCAAACGATAACCAAATTCAAATCCGAGCATACCGCGTGCTCAGGACGACATGGGGATTATTTTAGGACCCAAAGGCCGGCCACAAAGTGGCCCACATGCCGGCAGAGCGTGGGTGCATAGTGTAATTCCGGCAATCAGAAAAATCTCCAAACTGCTGGTCAAGACCTATACCTACATGATCAAGACAATGAATGGAGCAACTTTTGTTCGTGGACTATGGCCAAAAAGTGACTGGAACTTGCCGGAATCATGAGCCCAAAATAGGCCAAACTTTAAGCGATAATTTGAGTTCCAAAACGCAGAAATTGATCCTAATCAACCCAACCATCAGCTAGAGCAATTGAGAGGATGAAAAATCATACCTAGATCGAAGAAATTGGTGGCCGGAATCACCGGAACTAGCGATGGAAATTGTGGGTCAAAATTAGGTGGATTTTTGCAATTTGCCGGCTATATCAACAACTACAGCAGCGGAGGAAGGGCAGGATGGAGAGAGGAGGTGGTGACGGTTCGTTTGGCACTAGCCTTGTGGCTAGAGGTGGAAGGTGGCGACGGCTAGAGGGCCAAAATCTAGTAGCTGAAAGAAGAGGGGGCTGTTGTAGCGCACGGGAGGTGGGAGGTGGGAGGGGGGGGGGGGGGGGAGAGAGAGAAAAGAGAAAAAAAAATTTTGATTTTTAACAAACCCATTTTGAAATATGACGGTTTTGCCACTATGCTTCCTTTGATCGTAACGTTTTCGTTACAACTCCGATTTGAGCCCACTACGTGTATATGGACTCATCTTGACGCGATCTACGTCATGGTGACATCCATTTCCACAAATCATTATGGATTAAAAAGTGACCAAAATGACCCTATCCCAGGGGGCAAAATTGTAATTTCATAATTTATTAAATTAAATAAATTTAACGAATACTTAAATTAGGGTCGAGATGTTACATCATGAGCATATCTAAGAGTCACGCTATTGTCTAAAACATGTGATTCTTCTAATCACCAGTTTATCTTAGTGTGTGTTTGGAGCTTTTATGGCATATTATGGTTGAAACAATTTCTGATGGAAATTACTTTTCTCATCAAAACATACATTCTCACACTATTACATTTTACTATTTACGCGACGAATACATGTTCGTCGCGCAAAACGCAATACAGCGACGCAAAAAACCTATCGCCGCGCAAAAAATTTAAAACTTGCACGACCAAAGTTTTCGAAGCGCAAAACCTCTTAGCGCGACATATAAACACCTTCGTCGCGCAAAGGGGGGGAAAAAACCCGGGTATTCTATTGGCGCCAAATACTGTCGCGTCAGAAAACATAGCGCGATGATGGAATACTTCGTCGCATAAAAGCGAGGTGATTTGGCTGCGAAAACTCTTGCGACGATAGGTTTCGTCGCAAAAGACAACTTAGCGCGACGAAATCATTTATCGTCGCGTAAGAAAGCGAATGATATTTTTAATTTGGCGCCAAAATAATTGAGGGGGGATATTTTTTTTTGCGCGATGAAATGTATTTCGTCGCGTAAAGCAGATGTCGGTACATTCTTGCTCGACGAAGAAGAATTGTTACCCTACGGAATTTTGTTTTTTTGGGACGAGGACAAGAATTTGTGCGACGAAATCTTGTGCGACGCAAACATCTTGCTTCGTGCAAAAGTTTTTTTGTCGGCAAGTTTTTACGCGACGAAAAAAACTCGTTTTGTGCGACGGAAAAATGGTTTTTCGCGACGGCATTTTGCGCGACGATTAGTAATTCGTCGCGCGAAGTCCTTATTCTTCATATAAGAACTCTACCTCTCTCTCAACCTCTCTGCCGCTGTCTCTGCTGGAAATTCAGTACGTTCAGCGGGTAAGTATTTTTTTGTCGTTAGTTTATAAGTATTAATGTAAATTCGTACTAACGCTATTAATTTTGTTCTCGTTAGGGATATTTGTAATTAGCGATTGGTGGAGAACGATTGACACGGTATTTTATTCGTTTTATATATTAAAAATGTTAAAGTTAGTTTGTTATGTGTACATTTTTTTTGTGAAGTTATATTTATATTATGTTGTTAAATTGTGTGTGACGTAGCACAATGTGTTGTGATGTACGAAGTTAATTGAAATTAACTTCATACTTTTATTTGTATGTTTAGTAACATTTAGTTTCCCGTTCGAGATTAGTTGGATTTCATACATGGATGCGTAAAGCATGACTGCGGTCCAATTAATTCTTGAATTGTCCCACTATTTGGATAGTTTGGTAATGCATAGTGTTGTCATGTAATCCACGGCTACAGGATTAGGTTTCAATTGTGGAGATTTCGGTGTCATCTCGGTACGTTCTTCGGGTGGTACGTAGGTATTAATACCTATGCCCACCTCAAGAACTGTATCGAGATGCTGCCGAAATTCATCCATGTCGAAATCTAATCTCATGTAGCCGTAGGTTACGTGACAGGACTATGCATTCCCGAATGGGATAGGGCCCTTACCGGAGGCATAAGGTGACATTATAACTTCGTATGAAGTTGTTGTGATTGTTATGTTGTGATTATGGTTTCAGGAATTATGAGCAGAAGGTGGATACAAAACCCGAATATATGCTCAGACGAATACTTGGATGGAATCGAGGATTTTATTGAGTTTGCACGTAGACACGACCCGGGTGCAACTAGAATCCGATGTCCTTGTAGGCGGTGTAATAACACGTTGTGGGAGACAATTGAAAATGTTGGATTTCATTTAGTAAGGAATGGAATGATTGAGACATATAGCATTTGGAACCTTCATGGGGAACAATTAGACCATGCTTCGTCTTCAAATGCCACAAGAATGGATAGTGTTGGACCTATTGTGGATCCTAATAATCAAGTCATGGATATTATAGAGGATGTTTTTCCATTTGCATCAACCAACATCAATCACGAAAGGGAAGATGACGTGCCAACACCAATAGACAGTGCGGAGTTTGAACAATATGAAAAACTGTTAAAAAATGCAAACCAAGAGTTATACCCGGGGTGCGAGAGCTTTTCCGTTCTCACGGCCATTGTAGAGCTAATGCACGGAAAAATAAAGTATCGTATGTCGAACCTGTGTTTCGATTACTTTTTGGGGGTTTTCAAGAGAATGCTTCCGACGGACAATTGTTTGCCGAAAGACCATAAACACGCGCAGAAGGTGTTGAATGGTCTTGGATTGGGTTATGAAAAAATTCATGCTTGCAAAAATAATTGCATGTTATTCTACAAGGAGCATGAAACGTTGGATACATGCCTTATATGCAATGAGTCGAGGTTCAAAATGACATCTCAGAATAGAACGACTAAGATCCCACAAAAAGTCATGCGTTATCTGCCCCTGAAACCTAGGTTGCAGCGATTGTATATGTCGACGCACACTGCCACAGACATGAGATGGCATAAGGAAAAACGGGTAGACGATGATGTAATGCGGCATCCTGCAGATGGGGAGGCATGGAAAGAGTTCGATCGAACGTTCCCCGAGTTTGCTGCTGATCCCCGAAATGTGAGATTAGGACTTGCCACTGACGGATTCAATCCGTATGGGGTTCTAAACCAACACCACAGCACTTGGCCGATTTTCGTATTCCCATATAATTTGCCGCCTTGGAAATGCATGAAAAAAGAATACATGATGATGACTGTTTTGATAACTGAGGATCCTGGGAGGTCAATCGATGTTTACTTAAGGCCGCTGGTTGATGAGCTGAAGGATTTATGGACAAACGGTGTTCGCACGTACGATAAATCAACTGGGAAGATGTTCACTTTGCGGGCAGCAGTTATGTGGACTGTGAATGATTTTCCAGCATATGCAATGGTTTCTAGGTGGAGCACAAAGGGTTATATGGCATGTCCTGTATGCAAGGAAGATGTAACTTCTGGTTGGCACGCGGGAAAAGTTTGTTACCTTGGTCATCGGAGATGGTTGCCATGGGACCACGAGTGGCGGGAAAAAGATAAAGAGTTCGACGGGAACACAGAGCGTCGCCTCAGACCTAGAGAATGGTCCGGTGATGAGATCTTGGAACAGCTTAACCGTTTGGATTTTGCTCCGTTCGGAAAAACAGTTAGTCGGACCAGACCTTCTACACATATGAACTGGACTCACAAGCCTATGTTTTTTGAGCTCCCATATTGGTCGAAACTCAAATTGAGGCACAATCTAGATGTGATGCATGTTGAGAAAAATGTATTTGACACATTGGTGGGCACGATTCTAGATATCGAGGGCAAGACAAAGGACACAATCAAAGCCCGTCTTGATTTGGAAAGAATGGGCATACGAAGGGGTTTATGGATGAACAGGGACAGTGATAAAGCTAGAAGGGATCTTGCATTCTTTTCTATGAAACCGAATGACAAAAAAGAGTTTCTAAAGTTTGTATCGTCTGTAAATTTCCTGATGGGTATGCTTCTAATATCGCACGTTGCGTGAATGTTGACGGGGGTAAATTTACTGGACTTAAGAGCCATGACTGCCATGTGTTTATGCAACGCCTACTTCCTGTGGGTATTCGACATCTATTGCCGGAAGATGTTGTGAAGCCAATCATGTTGTTGTCCAGATTTTTTTCCCAACTGACGGCAAAAACATTGCGAAAGACAGACATATTGCAGTTGCGCCATGACATTGTCCAAGTCCTATGCAAGTTTGAGATGATATTTCCTCCAGCTTTCTTCACAAGTATGATGCACGTGATGGTTCACTTGCCAGAAGAGGCATTGCTTGCTGGTCCTGTCAACTATCGCTGGATGTATCCAATAGAAAGGTATATAATCCTTATCGTTTGTGTATGCATCATTATCACAAGCTTGCTAATTTGTATCATATCTTTTTATTTTGACAGGCTTCTCGGAGAGCTGAAAAAAGTGTACGCAACAGGGCGAAGCCCGAAGGATCAATTATAGAGGCTTGGGTTCAATATGAGTCGCTTACTTTCTGTGGAATGTATTTAAAAGATGTGGAGACGGCTTTCAATCGTCCTCAGCGTAATAACGACGGAGGTATGAGAAAGGAAAAACTTTCTGTTTTTGCCCAAAGCGCACGGCCCTTTGGAGATCCTGGACGAGGAGAGTCGTTTTCTAGAAATGACATGGAAGTAGCGCATTGGTTCGTACTGAACAATTGTGATGAGATAATGGCATACTTAGATGAGCATGAAGAGATGATGAAGCGAGAACATCCATCACATTTAGTTGCCCAGAAACAACGTGAATTGTTTCCACAATGGTTTTTGGATTCTGTAAGTTATAAGTGTTTTGTATTTGACAAATATAAATTGTAGTATTTAATTTTATCAGACTAACATGTGAATGGTTTTCTATTATATTAGGTGAATAAGTTGAAATCATCGAATTCCCCCACTTACAATGATGAGTTATATAACTTGGCCTTCGGCCCGATTCGCGCTGAATTGTTTTCGGGTTGTTATATTAACGGCGTTAAATTTTTGGGGGCTGCACGAGATGACAAGTTGTGTACGCAAAAAAGCGGTGTCCATGTCCCAGGTGGAGGCGAAAGTACGAACATTGATTTCTATGGCAAACTCACAAATGTCGCTCAATTGCTTTACAAAGATCGATACCAAGTGATCATGTTTAAGTGTCGATGGTTTGATAGCAACCCAAATAGGCCGGGAAGTGTTAAAATCGACCATGGCTTACTATCTGTGAACATTAACAGAACTTGGTATGATGACGACCCTTACATTTTGGCAAACATGGCAACACAAATTGTGTATCTAGATGACCCTAAAGCCGGGAGCAGTTGGAAAGTTGTTCAGAAGATGGATCATAGGAACGTGTATGCTATACCAGAACTAGACCCAACTGACAACGACGTCGACAATGTGGCTGACCAACGTTTAGAATCATCAATGGAAAATGATGCGGAAACATTTCGAGATACACATGTTATACAAGAACCGTTTCAAATACAAGGAGTGTCTTCAATCGAAATACCGATTCAGTCAATTACAATTGACCTCGGGGATCTTCCAAGATTCGATGTTGCAGTGGGCCCGAGCAGCGAAGATGATGTAGTTATAGTAGAGGAGGAGGAGGAGGATTGGGAGACCGAAAGTGATGATAGCGACGATAACGAAAGTTATTATAGTTCAGATGATGAATAATTAAATTTTTTGTAATTTTATTATGTTAGTGTACAGACTTTGTGTAATACAAATGTTTGAATATATGTAGTTGTTATATCCAAACCTTATATATGTGGACAACTGAAACATTATTCAAATAAATTTAGTTATAAAACATTGGTAAATCAATATATCCAAACCCTTTTAATAATAAATTAAATTTTTTTTTTTTTGACAAAACACATTTACAAAATGAAAATGATACAAAATTTGTTATAAAACATTGATAAATAAATATATCCAAACATTTTTATACAAAGTTTGAAAATTATTGACAACAAACATTTTTCAAAACTGAAAACCCTTGCGCGACAAAGTAAACCTCGTCGTGCAAAGTTTGCGCGACCCATAATACACTAGTCGCGTAAAGTTAAAACATTGCGTGACAAAGTGTCATCCGTCACGCGATGAAAGTTTGCGCGACGAAAAGCATATGTTCGTCGCGCAAATATATATTATTTTATAATATATTATATATACACATATATATTTGAAATTGACGATCGAGTTAGTTCATTGTATTCATATAGGGTCATGGAGTGTAGGTGTAAAAATTCATCAAAATCGGAGTTAAAATAACCGTTAAATCATGAGTTTTCATTTATAACCGTTCAAAAGTTTTGTCCCGTTACTTGATCTCTGAATGTTTTATTTTTCCGCTTTTTGGGGTCTAAGATCTCGAAGTACAAACAAACAAGTTTGATGGCTGGATTGCTGAAACTACTTTCGTAGAATGCGTTTGCCATCAAAACCATATATTCACCAACAATGAATAGTTTACTTATACTTTCGTTAAATATAACATAAGATTATGTCGTATCACCCTAGTGTAAACATCTGAAATTGAAGATCAAATTCAGTAATTGTATTCATATAGGGTCAAGAAAAGTAGCTGTAAAAAATCATACAAATCAGAGCTAAAATAACCGTTAAATCATGACTTTTCATTTAGAACCGTCGACAAGTTTCGTCCCGTTACTTGATCTCTTAATGTTTGTTTTTTTCGATTTTCGGCATATACGATCTCGAAGTATAAAAAAACAAGTTTGCCGGTTGGATCATGAAAACTAGTTTCGGGTTTAGGGTTTTTGCGGCTTAGGGTTTAGGGTTTGCGCAACGAATAGGTGTCTTTGGTCGCACAAAGCCTGCAGAGAATGGTCTTGCGCGACGAACAAAGGACTCGTCGTCGCGCAATCACAGCAAGCCCTTTCACCCCCTTCCTCCTTCAACACTTAGTCACAAATTTTTTCGCGTTTACAGAAAGCTAACTTGCGCGATGTTTCTCATATTCGTCGCGCAATTTCTCCACAATTAAATCGAAAATGTTGCCGTTATTACAACAGTGCGCGACAAAGTTTA
>NW_023010024.1:59814-92374 GCF_902201215.1 Prunus dulcis
TTTTCGGGGTAAGTCCAAGAACAAAAGTGGCTCCAATTGATGTTTAGAACCTAGGGTAGGAACCTTGGCCCTTAGTTTTTAGAATTTTCCAGCGATTGGTATTGCTTTGGACACCCATGCGCTACCGGAGCGTGTGGTGGGGCGTGGGTTACTGTAGCAGTCATGCATTGGGTCCCAGTGCAATCCCCTATTTGTCACGAGCGAGTAGGTGTTTTCGGATTGGAATTTGGTTACCATTTGAGTCTCGAACGGATTTTGCCTATTGTGCAATTTCCGAGTTTGTTATGTTCGGAACGTTGGATCGAACTCAAGCTCATGTATGGTGTACCTTGTATTTCTAGGATCGTCTAGGATTCGACGAATAGTGGATCGGAGTCCCGGATACTCCGAACTAGCAAACCCTAGGTCAAGAATCTTAATAAAATTGTATGTGCTTTGTATGTGCTTTCAAATATTCCTAAATTTTATTAATTTGTGCGTGTATTAATGAAATTGTGCATATGTCAGACCTGATTAGACGTCGTAGGGCGGTGATGACGACACAGAGTTCGGAGCCCCTGGCTCAGCCGACATCTGCTGCCACTGTGCCAGCACTGATGGACCACTTGGCAGTTGGTCCTACGGGGTCCCAGGTGCCTGCTTCATCAGCTTCATCAGTGGCTCAGCCTGTTAGTGCCAGGCGGCGTCATCGGCCTGCCAGCACCACCGACACCACATCCACTGATGCCTCGAGGTCACAGCTAGGTATAGATTTCCTTAAACTCCAGTTATTTTTATTTTTGTTTTTATTTTTGTTGTTGTTTTTGTTTTTGTTTTTGTTTTTGTTTTTGTTTTTTGTGTGTGTATTTTATAGTTAAAATTGTTATATATTTAACATTAATGTCATCTTTTTTTGCAGCCAAGAAGAACACCCGAGGGTCGTGTCGACAGTTGAAGACGACGAAGGTCACCCGGGTGACCAACAGTTGTATCAACATCGGATACGACGAGCGACATCGGGCTGCACCGATGGCGGAGTTGCATAGCTCCTTGGCCTACGACATTGGTCATGTCATTCGGAGCCATTGCCTGATGAAATGGAAGTCTTGGAAGGTGATGCCTGACGAGACCAAGACGGAGGTTCGCGGCCAGTTGTCGGTATGTAGGCCTTTTAATTCTTTTTCTTTCAAACTTTATATTTCTATTATTTAAATGTATGTAATTAATTTATTGCAGACGAACTACAACTTGGAGGACCTGGACGACGAGTCGTTGGCGTACGTCAACAGACTCTTCTCTGAGAGGTACAAACAGTGGAAGAGCAACTTGGACCACTATTTTGAGGCGTTTGATGATCCGCAAGTCGCTCTTTAGGAGGGTTGCCCGAAGGAGCTTGAGGGGCGGGAGGATAGTTGGGTGTGGCTCTGCGCTCATTTTCAGGCGCCCGCTTTTGTGGTAATTTGTAATATGAATTTCAAATTTATTATATTTTTCTTACTAATGTTTTTTTAATTTTTTATATTTAATTTCAATTTCAACTAATACGTTTTATTTTTTGTGTAACAGAATAAAGCCAAAGTCAATAAGGGCAATAGGAAGAAGAAGACTCTTCTCCATCATTTGGGTTCCAGGCCCTTCTCCTATAGGATGGATGCACGGCGGCAGGGAATAATAAAATAATTTTTATTTAATTTTTAATATTTCATTATTCTTAATTTATTTTTTCGTACTAATATTTTTCTTCTCTTGTTCAATTTAGGGGGGGTCCAAATTCCCAGAGATCGACGTCTTTGGCGACGTTTATGTTCAACCCGGGAATGAGTTGGCTGAGTCCCTTCATGTAAGTATTATTTAATTTTAATTCTTATGTTACGCATTCAAGTTTAAAGGTTATTATATGAATGTTTTAATTTATATTTTATGTTATGCTAAATAGACGACGATGGTGGAGAGGAGCCAATTGGTTCTTCAGGAGTCTGCCTCCCAACTTCCTCCCGATACTCCGATCGAGTCTGTGGATCCTCCACAGGATGCTGGGTTTCAGATCTTGACGGAGACATTGGATCAGACTCTAGGGAGAAGACCGGGGACATATTGTCGAGGGATGGGGAATGCCAGGCGGAGGGAACCCAGACCCCGTTCATCAGCGCAGTCAAACAGTCAGGTCACTGCTTTGACAGCACAGGTGGCCACTCTTCAAAGTCAGATGTCGGTCATTCTGCAGTGCCTCGCACAGTCCGGCATTCCACTCCCGCATTTTGATGCTTCGACCTCCGAGCCCGTCCATCCCGACCATCCCTACCAGATGACGGCCCCTGTAGACCCCCAGACCTCTGAACCGCATGTGCTAGACAACAATGTAGATTTTGAAACATTATTTGATTAGTTTTTTTATTTTCATAATTATTTTTAAAATATTTCTCTTATAGCATACATTTAATTTATATAAAAAATCTGTTCTTTATAATTCATTTTTTTATTTATTGAAATTTCATTTTATTACCAAAAAAAAAAACCAAATTAATTTTTTTATAAAATAAAAAAAGTAATATTAAAATTAAATATTAATTAAATATTAATTTTGCTCGACGAAATCTTTCTCGTCGCGCAAATTTACATATTACGAAATAAAAATGATTCATTTTTTAAAATACATATAATTTATTCTTGGGCGACGAACATTTTCGTCGCTCAAAAAGGTTATGCGCGACAACAGTTTTTCGTCCGCAAAATGTGTAGACACGAATTGCGCGATGAAGAACTCTTTGTGCCGCAAATGTCTATGATACGTATTGCGAGACGAACATTTTCGTCGCGCAAAAAGATATGCGCGACAACATTTTTTTCATCACGCAATACGTGTAGACACGAATTGCGCTACGAAGAACTCTTGGTGCCGCAAATGTCTACGAGACGTATTGCGCGAAGAATATTATTCGCCATGCATTGTTGTGGCGACGAACCTACTTTCGTGCTACTTTTGTGTGACGAACTGTTGTGTCGTCTCTGAACCTTTTGTGTAACGAAGGGTAACCGTCGCACAATTTTGTGCTAGTAAAACAATCGGTCGCGCAAAGTCTTTCTTCACGATCTTTGCGCGACAGATTGCGAGCGATGAATTTTCTGTCGCGCTTGAGTTTGTACGAATAAATGTAACTCTGCACGACGAAATTGTCTTTGTCGCGCAAATCGTAAAATGTAGTAGTGTCTCCCCTCTTCTCTTCCTCCTTTCACCTCTTACCCCATTTTCAAAGACAAAGGTTTTTCCCTATTTGTTTTAGTTTTGTTATGATTTTCATCCAACCATTATAGGCGGCTGCCGCTCAGCGTCAGATCTCCACCTGCATTTCGGCATCGGATCTCCACCACCATCTTTTTTGCAATTTCTTTATGTTTGGAATAAGTTGCGGAGATTCTTTGAGTTTTCTGTGTAGTTTTCACCTCTCCTTTTGTGAGAGTTTTTCATCTCTCCTTTGTGAGAGCTTTTCATCTCTCTTTTGTGAGAGTTTTATTTGTATTGTTATGGCTTAGTTTTTTCAAGCTTTATCTCTTTTTTATTATTCTAAGTTTGCAATCTTAGTTGGGATGCCTATGCCAAAGTTTCTTCGATCCTGCCTGATCATTAGTGGAGACACAGCAGATTGTCTTAATTTTGATATTAGACCGTTCCGTTATTATAATGGCCTTTTTGTGGCTAGATTGTATTGGGCCTTTGTGGTTAGTGGCTTTTTTGACTGAATTATAAATGCAATCATAGAATTTCTCAACAAAAAAGAAGAAGGATGTTAGCCGCGTACGTGTTTATATAGTTTTGCTTGAATGGGTAGCCAGCCATAAACTTTGTTGGCGACCAAAGGCCCTTGGTACTTGTCATATGTGCTTTTAAGTTGATCAGTTGTTATGCTCGTGAATTATTGTTTCGAAAGAAGTTGCACATATAGGGTTTCAAGAGACTAGCTTAATCAAAAGTTGCACATACGATATTGGGAATCTCATAAAATGGATATATCATCCTTTTGTGTTTGTGTTTTTTGGGTATGACCATCTTCAAATTTAAAATATTAAATCAACACACATCATCTTTGCAAGGGTCTGATCGCTCAAGTGGTTAAGAACTGTTACCATTATCTTGAGGTCTTGAATCCCCTCTCTCAATAATGCTTGTCTCAAAACACATATCATCTTTAATGAATTTAATTTTTATTTTTATTTTTCCTGAAATACATAAACTTCTCTCTAAGGACTAAATTGCAAAAGTATAGGTAAGCGGGTAATAAAAATCATAATTTAGACATTTTATTTCCAATCCCTTTTAAACACAAAGCATTAGATTTACATATTTTTCCCAGCTCTTTCGTTTCATTCACTCATTAGATTTACATCTGAAGCATAATTAGCCGACCATATTGGCAACATAGTGAATATCTACGCCGACCATAGGCGGTCGTCAATTTTGTCTCTAATTCGAGGCTTTGGGTGAAATTTTCAACTTAAACTACTATAAATAGACCTATTCGTACCTCAATGTCATCATACTATACCCACTGAGAGCTAATAATAAAAGGCTTGTTAAAACAGACAGATATATTATCAAAGTTTCCAATGGCATGGAATAAATATGTCACCCTTATCACCATCCTTGTGGTTCTTCTTCCTACAATCGCCATGGCGAAAGAATTCGTCGTCGGAGATGACAGCGGCTGGAAAACTAATTTTGACTACGAAGCTTGGGCCAAAGACAAAGTATTTCGTGTTGGTGATACACTAGGTATGTGCAGACAGATATATTATCAAAGTTTCCAATGGCATGGAATAAATATGTCACCCTTATCACCATCCTTGTGGTTCTTCTTCCTACAATCGCCATGGCGAAAGAATTCGTCGTCGGAGATGACAGCGGCTGGAAAACTAATTTTGACTACGAAGCTTGGGCCAAAGACAAAGTATTTCGTGTTGGTGATACACTAGGTATGTGCATTTGCAAATTGTATGCATTTAATTATATAGTTTTATGAGAACCAAATTAACTTAATGTGATTGGTTTTACATTTTAATTACAGTGTTCAATTACAAGGCTCCTAATCACAATGTGTTCAAGGTGAACGGAACTGGGTTCAAGGAATGCATTAAGCCAACAGAAAACGAAGCACCACTTTCCAGTGGAAATGACAAAATAGACCTAAATATCTCTGGAAATAAATGGTACATTTGTTCTGTTAAGAATCATTGTGATTTGGGCATGAAGCTCTTCATTACCGTCTCCGACGAATCGTCTGCTGTTCATGGCATCACATTATCTGGTTCATATCAAGCTTTCATGGCCGTCATCATGGCAATCACAGCAATTGCAGCGTTATCCACATAATACAATCAGTAATTAATTAAACACCCATATTTTATAGAGATGTATGTTACTTCGGTCTGCTTGCATCCGAGTTCGATTTACATTAGAGTAATTTACAATATTACTTTGCAAAAACAAAAAAAGAACACCGTACATTTTATGGTTTCTGATTTTACGTTCAATAACTAGAATTGCGTAGTGGGGCACTTGAAGTTTTTGTTCTACAACCGTTTTATCATGTAAGATGCATTTTTATTGATTGAATTTCAAGACAATTACGTCTGTTTGTTTGTTAGATTAAAACACCATGTGTCTATTCTAAGCGTACAATTGAAGTCTCCAATATTAAATGATTTAAGGAAAATAACAAGGAAACAAAAGGAACATAAATTAGTACTTGAGTTTTTAGCCAAGGCTTCCTCAAATATACTACAGCGCCTGTAATTCAATGCTCTACTTTTGAAGCCTCTGTCATTCAATAGTCCTTATACAAAATTGACGAATGAGAAACAAGTAAAGATATATATCAGATCCGTGGCATTATGTTTTTGACACAAGTTTTGACATAATTTTTGGGCCATTAGATTACTGCACTTTCAATGGATGAAATTAAATCTAACATGGATTTTTAACATAAAAAATAAATTAAAATGTTTTTCTCTCTCTTCTCTCTATTTTCTCAGGTTGGTAAATTTCTCTCACCAAAGTTTTTTTTTTTCTCTCCCCTTTCTCTTCCCCATCACGTCCTCTGCTAACTCTTTTTTTTATCATACAAAAAAAATTAAAAAAACCTTCTTGTCCTTTCTCTCTTTCTTTCATTCTATTTTATATGCAAGACGAGGTACCTCTCTAGAAATGAAGTTACTCATATCAATGAGTTTCAAATTGTTGTTAATGTTTCTGAATCTTTGGGATTAGGATTTATGGATTTTAATCTTCGCTTTCATTTTTGAACCAAGCCATTAAAAACCTTAACACATAATTTCGCCCTGGTCTTGTAAAAAGAAACTTGTAAATTAAAGTGATGCGAATCAATTTTACCACCAGTTCTCAAGTCTTACAGATAGTAGCAGTAAGGAAGTTTGTGCAAATTCAAAATATTATTTGGGTATCATTCTTCTTCACCATGATATCTAAGCTTGTTGAAAGGTAATCCAACTTGGCATTTTTTTTATTAAAAAAAAAAATACGAAAAACAAAGTAAAAATTGGGACTTTTCACCGAATATGTAGGATTTCAATAGAACATCAAGACACAAGGGTTTGAGCAACTGAAGCAAAAAAATTGAAGAGATAAATGGAAAGAAAGAAACAGTGAAGAGCAAGATGGTTTTTTTTTTTGGGTTTGATGAGAGAGAGATAGTAAAGAACGTGTTGAAAAGAGGAAGAGGAAAGAGAGAAAAAAAAAAGATTTATTGAGAGAAATTTATCTTCCCAAGAAAATAGGGAGAAGAGAGAGAAAATTACTTTTTTAAAAAAATATTTTTTTTTATATCAAAAAGCCATATCAAGTATAATCTCATTCATTGAAAGTAGAGTAATCTAATGGCCCAAAAATTATGTCAAAACTTGTGTCAAAAATATAGTGCCACGGATCCGCCCCCTATATATTAATTATGTAAAATGCACAATAGCTAAATATAAAGATTCGGGAATCCAAAAGCTAGTCAAAACCCCAAAAAACTCTCTCTTTGATACCCCGAAGCCCTCTTTCAATTAGGGGAGGAGGTGGGCACTACCCCTCCTCCCCTTCTTCTTTCCCCTCCTTCTCCTTCCCTATACTGGGATGCCCCATCTCACCTCCTTCTCCTCCACCTTCCCCCTTTGTATGCCCATATATACATGGATTTTGGGTTTTTATGCCTAGATCTTGTTGGTTTTCCAAGCTATGGCTTTGAAGCAAGTTTGAGTTTAAATTTGTAGTCCCACATTGAAACATTAGAAAACATTTATAATCTTTATAACCCTAGTTTGGCCCTAGTTTGGCCCAGTGGGCTTGACCTTGGGTTGATTTGGGTCAATGATTAATTAATAGATATAAACCTTGTTTAATTAATTAATTAACTAAAATTTTGAATTATTTTAAAATTCGCAATTCAAATTTAATTTTTGAAATTTATCAAAAATTCGCCAGAGATCAAAGTCTTGGTGCTAGAATTTTGATTGAAGATAGTTGTATAATTATAAGCATTGACTAGGGGTGAAATTCTGTTTCAAGAACTTTGATTTAAGATAGTTGTATAAGTACAAGCATTGAGTAGGGCGGAAGTTCTGTTTCAAGGACATTGCAATTCTGCAAGCCTCTATCTGCATGAACAATCAGTATTTTATTAAATTTCGTTTTATTTATTTACTTTATATATTATTGTTGTGTTTATTCAATTTTTAGAATTAAATAATAGTATAACTGATTGTTGTTTCGCCAACACATATGTTTGGATATGGGATTTGTTTTTCGTTTTGTTTGGTGCAAAGTCTTGGGTGACTGATGGTGGTGCTCTCTATCTTGATCTAAGCAGGGTGTCGACGTCGGTGGGTTTAGCATCGATTGTTATGTTGGTTTGTTTTGTGCTATTGAAGCAGCCACTGTGAAACACTATTGTCGCCATGATATAGTTGTCGTTTTTTGGCCACATACACTAGGATTTGGCTCTAGTTCAAATTTGGAGTTACAAAAATGGAAGTATTTTTTTTATTTTTCTGGGCTGGGCTGGGCTTGACCAAGGTTTCAAATGTCGAGGCCCAAGCCTGCCTATTGGGCCAGGCTTGACGGCCTCCCAGGCCCTTTCCCTTTATTTTTATTTATTTTTTATTCGAGTCTTTTATAACTTTTGTTATAAATTTCTAGACAACATTAAAAATAAAATAAAAAATTCATAACGTGTAAAAAATAAATAAGAAGTTTACTAAAACAGGCTAAATATTATTTCATTAGCCAACTTTATTGTTATTTTTATTTATTTTATTCCGTTTATTATTTATCAATATATATAAAGCAAAAGGCAGAGAATGGTGAAACATTCAAAATACCAGAAAATGCCCTTGGTTAATGCAAACATTAAGAATTGAAATTATTAATTAAATGATTATAATATGGTAAATTCACACATTTCATATTAAAAAAATTAAAATTAAAAGAAAAATCATATAATGGATCCTATTTTATGGAACACAACTACTCATTATCTTTTTTAATTCTAAAATAAATTTAAAATTTTGAAAAAAAGTTTCTCGCAGGTGCTGAAGCGCGGATAGAGAGGCTAGTTATATTTATGGACGGATCAAGTCGGGCCTAGACGTCCTTAATAAGTCGGACCAATTCCAAATCATAAATGTGTATATATATATATATATCCTAGATCTTCTTTTATCTTTTACTATACTTTTAATTTAATTTCAATCATTTCATTACAACACAGGTTAAACCTTCGTTTTTTGTTTTTGTTTTTTGTTGTTGTTGTTATTGTTTTTTTGTAGCTGTTGGTCCCTTTTCCCTCCAACACTTTTTTTGTGGTTTACTCTGGATCGAGCTGCTCTAGAGAGTGGGAAGGTCATTGGGTTGTCTTTTGCTGATGATTTCTCCTTCAATTTATAGAGAATGAGGTCGGTTGAGTGTTAGGACCAGTAACTAATTTGAAGTACCCACTTGCCATTGATTTTGGTGAGTGGGTTGCTGAAAATACAAGTAAACCCAAAAAAGTAGTTAAGAGGCTTGATAAGAAATGACAGAAGTTGTCACTATTAGACTTAAAGAAATCCAAAGTATTAGTCCACTTGCTATTGATTGGTGAGTGACAGCCAAAAGTAGCTGACTAAAAGAAAAAAGAAATGGAGAGATAATGACCACCATCTCTATTTTTGTCTTTATTCATTTTTTAAGTCCACTTGCATTATGTCTTCTCTTCTTTCAACCTTTTCACATGTATGTTGAGCCTTGGCTTTATTTTAATATTCTTCATCACAAAGAATATTAAAAGGTTTCCATCCACCCTATCATTATTTTATTCTTCTTCGAATCAACTCACTTGTGATGAAGTCCCTCCATTGATGAAGTGAAACTTGATTAGCAGCTACTAAATTTTCTCTCCGAACATGCCTTGATGCATAATAAACTGGGAATGCTAGATTGATCCAATTGCTGCCAATTTCGGATATGTTATTCTCCACATAATTAGGAACAACATTCATGAAGAACTTAATTCCATTTGAACAATAGAAAATCTGATTTAGCACAGTTACAACTGACTGGTCATCACAGACTGCTGTCAATAACAGAAATCATGATTAATGCCCTGAAGATTCAATAATTGTGAAAATGACCCCAAATTCGGATATGTCGTAGTAGACATCCAAATGAACAACTTTTATGAAGAACGAATGTTCATTTGAGGACTGGAAGCTTGCCCGAATTGCCACTGTTTTCATCTTTATTGCTAGTATGCTTCTGATGTTTGATGTCGTGATGATTCCACATTTATCCAAATGATCCCAAAATTTGGATATGTTGCAGTAGGCATTCTAATGAAAAACTTTCATGAAGAAAGACAATTCATTAGAGTATTGGAATTAGGCCCGAATTGAGCCATATAAGCTTTTTGTTGGCGTTGCGCATTTGTGGTTTTTAGCTCTTAGTATTCACATTTGTCCAAATACATCCTGTAAACAAAGAAATTTTGGTGAAATAAATTCCATTGGACGAGAAAATAATTAGGGTTCGGTGGATTGAATTGTGGGCCTCATAATTCGCACATGTGGCGTATGACTCATCAAAATCGAATTAGTTATCAAAAAGTGACACGTGGCGACATCCGACGGAGTGCATCAAACGGTTCAAGATGAAGACAAAATTAAGAGAAAGAATCTTCTGTGATTGACTTTGATTTAAATCAAATATTAATCAGGTCAATCAATTGAAGATAATCTTGTTAAATTGCTAGATTATGGGAATTGATTTAAATCAAATCAAAATCCCACAAAACAAGGTTTTAAATAGGGAAAGTTATTTAGGTCAAGCATCCTACAAAAGCCTATAAATAGGAGGCCTCAAGACGAAAGAGGGGTCAGAAAAAACCTAGCACTAAGAAGAAACAGAAAACTCTCTGCATTCTTCACCCTACTTTGGAAGAGCCACCAAGCACAACAAATATGTGCCGGTTCCTTCACCATAGAAAAATCCCAAACACCAAACAAGCTTCGTGCTACCCGTTTGATCAAGATCAAGTCTCTACGACCCTTGTATCAAACACAAATTTTCTTTAAACACTTTGGAGATCGAATCAGAGGATTCAATACAGAAATTGTAACCCTAAATTTCATAAACACAAATATTATTTTGTACACGTGTTCTTGTCTCATTTGTCGCAGGATTTTCGTTTTTACAAATTTGGCACGCCTAGTGGGACCATCTCTGCCTCATCTCTTCCTCCAGTTCCAAAATCAATCAACACATCGAAAACGAGGACTTCCAAGAAGATTCAAACCGTTCCCGCAATGAGAGGCAAAAGCGTGAGCACCTCCTTTTCAAGATGAGACTCTTTTGGGGTCGTCACCCGGAGTAAGGCCAATGCAATATCCGCAACTCCACATGTCACTTCCATACCGACTCAAGCCAAGGCGAAAGACGTGAACCGAAGCGGTGAACCGGTTGTGAGATCCCACATCGACCAAACGGAGAGGGGGTGATGTGCCTTATATGGCACACCTCGCATCCTTATAGCGCGAGGCCTTTTGGGAGCTCACTGGCTTCGGAGTTGTAAGAACTCCAAAGTTAAGCGAGTTGGAGGCTAGAGCAATCCCAGGATGGGTGACCACCCTGGGAAGTTGCTCTGTGAGCTCCAAGGAACAAAACCGTGCGGGCTGGTGAGAATGTAGCCAGGCCCAAAGCGGACAATATCGCGCTACGGCGGAGCCGGTCCTGGGTGTGACAGTTTGGTATCAGAGCCACTCTGCCGTGTGGTGCGAGTGTGCCGACGAGGACGTCGGATCCCTTAAGGGGGGTGGATTGTGAGATCCCACATCGACCAAACGGAGAGGGTGTGATGTGCCTTATATGGCACACCTCGCATCCTCATAGCGTGAGGCCTTTTGGGAGCTCACTGGCTTCGGGTTCGTAGGAACTCCGAAGTTAAGCGAGTTGGAGGCTGGAGCAATCCCATGATGGGTGACCACCCTGGGAAGTTGCTCTGTGAGCTCCCAGGAACAAAACCGTGCGGGCTGGTGAGAATGTAGCCAGGCCCAAAGCGGACAATATCGCGCTACGGCGGAGCCGGTCCGGGGTGTGACACCGGTTATCAATCTGGCCTCTTTGGGTGCAAAAAAGAATACCTCCCGAGTGGATGAGAAAAACTCTCAGAACAAAGAAATGAGTTTTTCGGGCTCGAAGAATTCAAGAGAACGTTCACTCTCACCTGTTTCAGACGGTGACTCAAGCACAGGCTCATACCATGGATCCCCGCCTGACGACCAACATAAGAAGATTGCCTTGACGTCCATAGGTGAGTCTTATTCTATGGCCATGCAGGTCATGGTGATGGAAGCGATGTCTATTGAAGAACAGCTGGCCCATATGAGTGAAGCGGTCACGAAACTGACGAAGATGGTCGAAGAGAAGGATGCGTAGATTGCTTCTCTCATTAACAAGTGGGAGGCACATTAGGATAAGGAACCTGGCCAAGACGTGCATAAGAAAGAATCACATCATGAAGCTGAATCCAGCGAGAAAGGATTGGATCATGAAACAGAGTCGGGTGATAAGTTGCACAGTAAAGGCAACACCACATCGGTGGGTTCTTTATCTATCCAACAACTTCAGGACATGATCGCGAACACCATCAGGGCTCAATATGGTGGGCCTTCTCAAGATACATTTATCTATTCCAAGCCTTACACCAAAAGGTTAGACAACCGTCGAATGCCAACGGGTTATCAACCTCCAAAGTTCATGCAGTTTGATGGAAAAGGTAACCCTAAACAACATGTTGCCCACTTCATCGAGATGTGCAACAGTGCTGGCACTAATGACGATTATCTCGTGAAGCAATTTGTCCTATCACTCCGAGGCACTGCATTCAACTGGTACATTGACTTGGAACCTGAGTCAATTGACAGCTGGGAACAAATGGAGAGAGAATTCCTCAACCACTTCTATAGCACTCGTCGCTCAGTTAGCATGCTAGAGCTCACTAGTACAAAGCAGCAAAAAGACGAACCTGTTGTTGACTACATCAATCGTTGGCGTTCATTTGCAAAGATCGAGTCTCAGAGTTATCGGCGGTAGAGATGTGCATTCAAGGAATGCATTGGGGTCTGCTCTACATTCTTCAAGGGATCAAACCCCGTAGCTTTGAAGAATTGACCACTTGTGCGCATGACATAGAACTAAGTATCGCTAACCACGATGGAAGAAAAGAAATGGTGAGTGATCATCGAAATGACAAGTTGTCGAGAAATGGGGCAGACTCTTTAAAGACACGTATCTTGGAGTCAATGACGATCAGTGCCACTCCAATGAAGACTTCCACTAGAGGCAAGAAAGATGTGAGGAAGGCCGAGTCGACTCAAGATCAAGAACCACGATGATACACCCTAAAAGAAATGAAGGAGAAGAAGTATCCTTTTCTAGACTCTGACGTGGAAGGCATGCTGAAAGACTTACTCGAGAAGAAGGTGATTGAGTTACCCGAATGCAAACGCCCTGAAGAGATGAATCATATTAACCAACCGAAATACTGCATGTACCATCGTGTCATCAGTCACCCAGTGGAAAAGTGCTTCGTGTTGAAAGATCTCATCATGAAGTTGGCACAACAAGGAAGAATAGAAATGGATCTTGACAAGGTAGTAGCGTCGAACCATGCTACAATCTCGTTTGTCTTCTCAAGTTCGGCACCTTTGCTCTCACTTCAATCATTGGGGGCATTCTCTGAAACCCATCAACTCAATCCATGTGAGTGTGTTGGGGTGTTAAGTCAAAGTAGTGTCGAGTCATCTGATGACGATAATGAAGGATGGGCATTGGTTACTCGGAGGAAGCTACATAAGAAGAGTGCACCTTTGCCAAGAACCACTCAATCAAAAAGATTTCTAAGCAAAAGAAGTTCTCCTCAACCACCTAAAAGGCATAGAGGAAATAAATTACAAATATGAACAAAATGGTTCCAAAAGATGAACTATTGAAACAAAGGTCGCCTAGCCCTATCATGCTACATGACTTCTTCCCTAAGGGATTCTTCAAGAATAATGCATCGAACACAACCTGAGGTGAAAAACATAAGGGGGATACTTCTCACTTCGTTAACACAAATTCAACCAAACGCTCCTTCGTTTGCCTACACGAGCCTAAACTACACAAAGCACCAAAATGCTCATTTGCCTGCAAGAGCCTAAACTGCACAAGGCACCAATTGCTCCTTTGCCTGCATGAGCCAAAACTGCACAAGGCACCAAACGCTCCTTCGTTCGCCTGCACAAGCCTACACTGCACAAGGCACTAAATGCTCATTTGCCTGCAAGAGCCAAAACTGCACAAGGCACCAAATGCTCATTCGTTTGCCTGCACAAGGCACCAAAATGCTCCTTTGCCTGCAAGAGCCTAAACTGCACAAGGCACTAATTGCCCATTTGCCTGCACGAGCCAAAAATGCACAAGGCACCAAACGCTCCTTCGTTCGCCTGCATGAGCCTAAACTGCACAAAGCACCAAATGCTCATTTGCCTGCACGAGCCAAAACTGCACAAGGCACCAAACGCTCCTTCGTTCGACTGCACGAGCCTAAACTGCACAAGGCACCAAAATGCTCATTTGCATGCACGAGCCAAAACTGCACAAGGCACCAAAGGCTTCTTCGTTCGCCTGCACGAGCCTAAACTGCACAAGGCACCAAATGCTCATTTGCCTGCACGAGCCGAAACTGCACGATGCACCAAGTGCTCATTCGCCTGCACAAGCCTAAACTGCACTAGGCACCAAAACGCTCATTCGCCTGGAAGAGCCAAAAATGCACAAGGCACCAAATGCTCACTCGCTTGCATGAGCCAAAACTGCAAACTGGAAAAGAAAAAAAAAACATTGAACTACGTCATGACTTGATCTCTTCTTTTCCTAGAAGGGTACGTAGGCAGCTCATGAGACCACTTTGAGTTCAGTCACATAATAAAAAAAATTTGGAGTTTCTCATTAGTTTGGCACTATTCGACTTCCAATTCACTCCGTCAGGGCTACATTAACATCTTTCGTTCAACATCGAGCTGCTTCACTATGGATAATTTCTTTGGTGAATCTTGAAAAAAAAAAAGAGAAAAAAAGAAAAAGAAAGTCTCTTTGGGAAAGTATCTGTGCTCGATCAAGTTGGGCGTCCTCCACTTACGTAAAGCCTAAGCGCTTGAGCGGGTTATCACCAAGTCGGAGAGATGGATCAAACCCAAGCGGTATAGGACGTCTACGTTCTTCACTCGTCCTCCACTTACGTAAAGCCTAAGCGCTTGAACGGGTTATCACCAAGTCGGAGAGATTGATCAAACCCAAGCGGTATAGGACATCTACGTTCTTCACTCGTCCTCCACTTACGTAAAGCCTAAGCATTTGAGCGGGTTATCACCAAGTCGGAGAGATGGATCAAACCCAAGCGGTATAGGACGTCTACGTTCTTCACTCGTCCTCCACTTACGTAAAGCCTAAGCGCGTGAGCGGGTTATCACCAAGTCGGAGAGATGGATCAAACCCAAGCGGTATAGGACGTCTACGTTCTTCACTCATCCTCCACTTACGTAAAGCCTAAGCGCTTGAGCTGGTTATCACCAAGTCGGAGAGATGGATCAAACCCAAGCGGTATAGGACGTCTACGTTCTTCACTTTCTTTTGAAGCACCTAAAAAAAAAAAAAGACGACGCAAGCACAACAACAGCATACCAATATTGAATTTAATATTGCATGGTGGGAGTGCACCCAAAATAAAAAAGGACGACGCAAGCACAGCAATAGTATGCCAATATTGAGTTTGATGTTGCGTGGTGGGAATGCCAAAAAAAAAAAAAAAAAAGAAGAAGACGCCGGCACAAAGAAAGAATAATCATGCCAAGGGTAGGTTCTTGTGGCTAGAAGAAAGAAGAAAAATAAATAAATAAAAAATTAAAAAATTGATGTGGAATGATGAAATAAAGAGTGGATTCAATCTTACCAACAAGTTTCTTGGTAAACCAAACTGAAGGAAAAGAAGCCAATTCTCACCGCTTTGGTTGCTGAGAATTCAGATTATGCAAACTTCAAAGCTGTAAACCTTCTTGCCGACAAGAGGAGTCTTCGCTGTTCTGTTGGGTTAATCTCAATATCCATGAGAGCATGCAATTTAAAAAAGCCAAAGACCATTAAAGCTCTTGGTGGTGCTAGGGTTTCTCATTCCTAGTTTAGGAAAATATTGAATTTTGTCGCACAAAATCTTCAAAATTGGATATTATTAAGTTAATAATATCACCCCCAAAAAAAAAAAATGGGGAAGCTCACGTTGGAAATAGAAAGCCAACGTTGGAAGCAAAGTGATTATTGGATATTATTAAGTTAATAATATCACCACAAAAAAAAAAGAGAAAAAAAGGAAGCTCACGTTGGAAATAGAAAGCCAAGCGTTGGAAGCAAAGTGATTATTGGACATTATTTTAATAATATCATTCTAAAAAAAAAAAGAAAAAAAAAAGGGAGTACTTCAAGCTGCACCTCCTACATGCGACAAGCACGTACCTACAGTGCATCAGGAAGTGGGGGCAATTTGTAGACAAAGAAATTTTGGTGAAATAAATTCCATTAGACCATAAAATAATTAGGGTTCGGTGGATTGAATTGTGGGCCTCATAATTCGCACATGTGGCGTATGACTTATCAAAATTGAATTAGTTGTCAAAAATTAACACGTGGCGACATCCGACGGAGTGCATCAAACGGTTCAAGATGAAGACAAAATTAAGGGAAAGAATCTTCTGTGATTGACTTTGATTTAAATCAAATATTAATCAGGTCAATCTATTGAAGATAATTAAGTTAAATAGCTAGATTAATTGAAGATAATCTGGTTAAATTGCCAGATTATGGGAATTGATTTAAATCAAATCAAAATCCCACAAAACAAGGTTTTAAATAGGGAAAGTTATTTAGGTCAAGCATCCTACAAAATCCTATAAATAGGAGGCCTCAAGACGAAAGAGGGGTAAGAAAAAACCTAGCACTCAGCAGAAACAGAAAACTCTCTGCATTCTTCACCCTACTTTGGAAGAGCCACCAAGCACAACAAATACGTGCCGGTTCCTTCACCATAGAAAAATCCCAAACACCAAACAAGCTTCGTGCTACCTGTTTGATCAAGATCAAGTCTCTACGACCCTTGTATCAAGCACAAATTTTCTTTAAACACTTTGGAGATCGAATCAGAGGATTCAAGATAGAGATTGTAACCCTAAATTTCATAGGCATTTTGATGTTTGTGAAACATTATCTTCCATTTTAGGCAAAAATACGATTTTTGGTACAAACAGTAGCTTTGGCATAAAAGCAACGAATGGCATGCAAGACCATGCAAATTGGTACTAAAGCGACTGGTATGCCAGTTTACTCCAAGCAGGTATGCTTGAAGATGGTGGTGGTGAACTTTCATCCTTTCGCTTCTTCAGTGTTGGCACCCTCCTCAAAGTGGCAAGAGTCATAACTTGGATCTTCATAAACAATGACACTAGTATACAATTGAAATTGCAGGATTCCTCCAACTCTTCCATTAGTTTGAAAGTATTGATTCATAGCCACTGATACATGGCAAAATAGTTTAATACAAGTTTGCTGACGTGAACTTATTAAAATCATTACATTAATTTAATGATTTGTATTCTTTTAAATGCGTGTAAATGCACCGATGCTAAGTACAGGCTCGAGATCCTCTCTTGGGTTATCAAAAAACCCAAAAGTCAGGTCTTCCATATACTTCTAAGGCTTTAAATCCCAAAGCATCCAATAATATAATGAACTTATATTTAATGTAGTGTCTCTTGAAACTTTGGTCAAATCTCATTTTATCCCCTAAAAGTATACAAAGTACCCTCTTAACCAAGATTTGGTGCTTTATTTTGCCCCCAAAGTTAACTATGTTAAAAATTCTATTGAAATAGTTGAAATGGCACAAATGGAACCCACTCTTTTGCTGAAATGTGCACTACAAAAGTGACATGTCCCAAAAAAAAAAAATTCACTTTAGAAATGGGCCACAGATTATATAGAAATAATACAATGAATTATTTATAAATATGAAAAATCTTTAAAAGAAATTTGAAAGTAAAAAAATCTTTCACCATCTTTCTCTCTTGCCCCATCTATCTCCTCGAATTAGACAAATAAAACAACAAATTAATCGAACCCACAAAGAAACCAAGCATTGGACTATCATACCAAAAACCCAGAAATCAAACCAAAAAAATAAATTAAAATTGAATTACCCAATATCTTTTCCTTCTCCTTCAATTAATAATATCAAAACAAGAAGAAAAAAAAAATCTTGTTATTGAAACTCAGCTTCTAGTCACCATGATTTACGTATTATGGAACTGTCAAGGTCTCGGGTCGGACCTGACAGTTCGAGCTCTCCGGAGGCTCATTTACAAGCATAGACCCCCTGTTGTGTTTCTGATGGAGACAAAGATGCGAAGCAACAAGATTGATGGAGTTCGTAGGAGAATGGGATTTGATAATTGTTTCAATATGGATCCAGTTGGTGTGGCTGGGGGGCTTAGTCTTTGGTGGGATAACAGTGTTGAAATTGAAGTTTTGTTCAGCACTCCTAATTTGATCGACTCAACAATTAAGATTTTGGAGTCTGGGATGGTGGTAAGAGGTTCTTGGGTCTACGGCACCCCTTATAGGGAGCATAAAGTGGAGTTCTGGCAATGGATGGAAGCCACTTTTAGTCATAAGGACATTCCTTGGCTGTATGGGGGAGATCTCAATGAATTTTTGTGGAGTTCAGAAAAGAGAGGGGGTAGCGAAGTCACGCATTCTCGCCCACGATACTTGCACAACTTCATGTTGAAAACAGGGTTACTAGATTTGGGCTTCGTTGGCCCCACATTTACTTGGAGGGGTAGAACGAGAACGGGGAATCTAGTAGAGGAGAGAATAGATAGATGCTTAGCAAATGCAGCCTGGCAAGTCACTTGGCCTAACACCAGAGTGCTTCATGAAATGGTGTTGGGATCAGATCACTGCCCTATGGTCCTTGTTTGTAAGCCAAGTGGTAACAGACACATCAAGCTTTTCAAGTTTGAGGCTCACTGGATTAAGGAGGAGGAAAGCTATCAAATCGTGAATAGGTGCTGGCAATCCCAAGTTGGTGGCTCCTGGATTAGGAGGTGGCATAAAAAATTGAGAATGTGCAAGGGTCAGCTTCAGGGGTGGAGTAGATCGAAGTTTAAGAACAATCGGCACGATGTCGAGAGTACAATGAGCTACTTAAGATCACTGCAAGAGAATTGGGAGGAAAACCGTGAGCTGATTCAACCTGTAGTGGGCAAAATTAATTATCTATGGGCAAGGGAGGATAGTTACTGGAAGCAAAGGTCCCGTATCAATTAGCTAACAACATGTGATGCCAACACGGCTTTCTTTCACCAATCTACTTTGCAACGTAGACGGAACAACAACATTTCCAAGATCAAGAATAACGATGGGGTTTGGATTGAAAATGCAAAAGGAATTAGACAAACTGTGGAGGCACATTTCAAAAATTTGTTTACAACTAGTGGACACAGAGATTGGGGGAATGTACTTGATTGTGTCTCTCGTATTGTTAGTGATGAGATGAATGCTGCGTTGACAAGCCCAATTTTGGAGGTCGAGGTGAAAGAAGCGGTTTTCCAAATGGGGGGTATGAAAGCCCCGGGGCCGAACGGGTTTCAAGGAATGTTCTACCAGACATATTGGGACACCATTCTTGCTGAGGTGCAGGGGACAATGAAAGATTTTTTTGAAGTGCTATCTCCCCAATTTCCCTCAACTCAACCCACTTAGTGCTGATTCCGAAAATCCCTTGTCCTGAGACTGTTTCCCAATTTCGTCCAATTGGGTTGTGTAATTATTCTCATAAAATTCTCTCAAAAATTATGGCGAATAGGCTCAAACCTCACATGCCCGACCTCATTCATCACAGCCAAAATGCCTTCATCCCTGGGGGCCAGATTCAAGATAATATTATCTTGGCTCACGAGGTATTCCATTATCTGAAACTAAGGAAATCGAAGAAGGTGTTCGAAATGGGAGTCAAACTTGATATGAATAAAGCTTATGATCGTGTGGAGTGGGATTTCTTGGAGGCAGTGATGATTCGAATGGGGTTCACTATGAGTTGGGTGGAGTTGATTATAAGCTGTATCATAACGGTGTTTTTTTTCCTGTAATCCTCAATGGACAACCAGGAGGAGGATTCAAACCTACCCGGGGATTGAGACAGGGAGACCCTCTCTCCCCTTACCTGTTCTTACTAGTGAGTGAGGTTCTCTCCTTATTAGTGCTTAAGGCGTGAGAATCTGGTTTTTTGCAAGGCATCAAATTAAGTCGGTCAGGACCTACCCTCTCCCATCTCATGTTTGCTGATGATACTTTAATCTTCCTAAGGGCCACTGATCATAATTATAGAAACATGGTGCAGCTTTTAAATGCCTATTGTAGGGCGTCCGAACAACAAATTAGTTTGGCAAAATCAACTATTTTCTTTAGCCCTAATACTCCATCAAATTTGGGCCAACAAATTTACCATATCCTTGGGATGCCTCGGTTGATAATCCTGGGAAGTATCTCGGTCTCCCTACCATTTGGGGACGCTCAAAACGTGAGGCATTGTTGTACATTAAGGAGAAGATTATGTCTAAAATCCAAGGTTGGAAACAACAACTTCTTTCGCAGGCAGGTTGGGAGGTTCTGTTGAAAGCAATGGTTCAAGCAGTTCCTGCTTATCCAATGCACATTTTTGCGTTCCCTTCAAAAATCTATAAGGAAATCGATTTGTTAATGGCAAATTTCTGGTGGGGCCAAAATGGAAATGAGAAAAGGATACATTGGATCAGCTGGAATTCTTTGGGTCTCTCAAAACAATCTGGCGATATGGGCTTCCGTGACCTTCATGAATTTAATTTGGCATTGATAGCTAAGCAATGTTGGAGACTCATCACCGAACCTGACTCTCTTTGGGCAAAAACTTTGAAGGATCTTTATTTTCCAAATGAGAACTTTCTTCAAGCTAGAAAAGGTAGTCGAGCTTCCTGGGCATGGGCTAGTTTACTACAAGGAGGGGATATTCTGCTGCAAGGCTCTCACTGGCAGGTTCTGGTTGACTGTCAGGTTAGGCTTTGGGTTGATAATTGGATTCCAGGTTTTGAGGGTGGAAGACTGCAACCTGCGGCTAATGGTATGGTGGATTTAGAGCAAACAGTCAATTCCATTATTAATTTTGATACCTGTAATTGGGACCTCAACCCTATTCGACACCTGATTGACGACAGGGCTGCTAAAGCCATTGCCAAAATTAAATTTGCAAGCCCAGAAATAAAGATAGATTGGTATAGCTTTTTGAAAAGAATGGATGCTACTCTGTAAAATCTGGATATCACTGGCTGCATAGCTCCTCAACTTCTCGTCAGCAAAATAGACCTTCCTCCTCTCGTGATGTTGATGCGGCTGGCTGGAAATTTGTTTGGGAAATAAAAGCTCCCCTAAAAATTTGTAACTTTATTTGGAGAGCTATTCGAAATGGTATTGCCACGGAGGAGAACTTATTTCGGAGGAAGATGAGCACTTCCCATATTTGCTCCATTTACGGTGAATTTGTCGAATCTGTTGAACACTTGCCCTTGCTCTGTCCTTGGGTTGAACTTGTGTGGTTTGGTGGCCCACTGAATATCAAGATTGACAAGGGAGCTATCACAAGTATGGACAGATGGTTGTGGTCAATAACAAATGAGGTGGTTCTAAGTGTGTCCAATCGAGAATGGATGAGTACTTTTATTGCCCACACTTGTTGGCACATATGGAAAGCCCGTTGCAAAGCTGTTATGGAGCATAAGGCCCCGCATCCTCTCTCAGTTATAAGGGCAATCCAAACCTCTTGTGGCGATTTTTTGGAGGTTCAACGGTCTATCAATCAACGTCGAAATGGTGCTCCTCAAGTTCATAAACCACCCCAATGGTGGTCTCCTCCCCCAAGTAATATAATCAAGGTTAATGTTGATGCTTCATGGAGATCTAATGTTCATCAGGCAGGGGTGGGAATTGTCCTTCGTAGTGCTTCAAGGGAATTTGTGGCAGGTGGGGCTCTTCCAATTATGGCTGATTCCCCCTTACTTGTTGAAGCTTTGGCTGTGTTGGAGGGGTGCAAATTTGCCAAGTAGTAAGTCTGTGATCACATCGTAATTAAATCAGATTGTAAGGAGATTGTCAATGCTCTTCAACGGTCCATTTCAAGAAGCAGGTGGCATGTATATTCGGTGCTCACCTTGATCAACGAGAACCAGGCAGAATTCAGGGAGTGTAGGTGGGCTTGGGTTCCCAGAACCAGCAAACCTGGCAGCAGACCACTTGGCCAGGATAGCAACGTCGAGGGGTAGGCATTCTTAATAAGGATGGGTTACCTTGTCCACCCCAATATTAGTTTGAGACTAGAGAGGAATTTGACGATGCCACCACTGGTTGGTTGGGTCATCTCCTACCTGTTCTTCCCCTAGTCTTTGTTCTTGTATGTCCTATTTTCCTGGTTGCAGTTGTCCTTAGCTTTGGACTCTAGCTTTGTATCTTTGGCTTTTTGCCCTGGTAATGTATTTCCAGTTTGACCAAAAAAAAAAAACTCAGCTTCCCCTTTACAATTAAGCAGACCGAGCAAAAACCAAAAAAAACTAAATCAAACAAACCTAACAAACTCTTCCTGCTCTTCTTCTTTAATCACCTTTCAAAAACTCAAAGTAGCAAACATAATAGCTTGTGAATGTGATACTTGGTGTGAATGAAACCACTATAAGAGCAATTAGAGATCCGTGAGCCGAAATTATGCCACTCTAAGAGCATAGTTGATGTCTCCTTGTACGATCGTGAGAGATCCGACTGTTCAATTTGGGCCAAACTTGCAAAGGAGGTTTAGATAAGTATGTTAAACCTATAGGAACTCCCAGATTAGTGATCGGAAGTCATGGGCCTTGCGGGCCCAGTTGACCAAGTTTAGGCAATTTGACTCTTCAGTTGACCGTGAGTCTTTCGAGGTAGTTATATTCTTTGAGAAGTGTTAGAATGACCATGCAGACGAGTCCTGATCGAAAATTGGGTTATTCGGATCGTATTATGAATTTATATGATTATGGGATGAGTATAGATAGTTATATATAGATTGCTAAATTGTGCATAGTTCAATTATGGTTATTTTAAAGTATATAATAGTAATTGATAGTATACTTGAATGCTATTTTTTATGTTTGGAGATTATTCATTATTGGAACTGATGGAATCTCTAGGGATGATGATTATGTGCATGTTAATTATTCACTTATTTATTTATTTATTTATTTAGTTATTGCTATGAAGATTAAAAGGGTTATTCGCAGCAATGGTCCCTCAACTATACCCGTAGTTACAATTTGGTCACTCAACTCAATTATTAGTTGCAGAGGTCACTCAAGTAGGTGTTTTGTTGCACCATTAGTCCTTCTGTCAAACTCTGTTAAATTTCCTGTCAAAAGTGAGGGTAAATTCGAAAATTCATCCACAACCCTTCCTCTCCTCCACAACCCTCCCCTTCCTCCACAACCCTCCACTTCCTCCATTGCCGCAACCCACGCCTTTCTCCTCCACTTCCTCCAATTCTTGCACCGTTGCACCATTTGATTGTTGAAATTTTTTAAAGGGCAGAAAAATTGAGGCTGATCAATTAAGATAAAAAAAAAAAGAAACTAAACAGTGTGCCGTCGTGCGCTGGCAAATAAAAAGGGTATTTGGCGCAAAAACTCAACAGAGGAGTTAATTACTGAAATGGCGAAAAAACCAGCAAAAACCTTTCATCCATGTCTATCTATCTATCTACCATTCAAAACACAGAAAGTGTTGAGACTTTGCACACAATTCCCTAACCCATCTCCATCTCTCTCTCTCTCTCTCTCTCTCTCTCTCTCTCTCTCTCTCTCTCTCTCTCTCTCTCTACATTTATGTATTTTATGGTTGATGGTTTACAGTAAGTGCTGGGTTGGGGTAGGAGGAAGGATTGGGTGGCGAGTTTGGTATAAGAGAGGAGAAGCAATCGAGTTGTCTTTCTCTTTTCCTTTTTCTGCCCAGATTTTGGTACAAGGGAGGAGAAGCAAGCATTGGGTTGCGACAACGGAGGGTTGTGGAAAAGGAGATGGTTGTTGATGAATTTTCGAATTTACCCTCACTTTTGATAGAAAATTTAACAGAATTTGACGGAAGAACTAATGATGCAACAAAGCACCTACTTGAGTGACGTCTACAACTAATATTTGAGTTAAGTGACCAAACTGTAACTACGGGTATAGTTGAGGGACCATTGCTATGAATAACCCAAGATTATAATTACAATATTAGAATGGTTTGTTAATCGGAGTTTGACGTGATTAACAAACTAATTAACTATTTAAGTGCATGTCTATATTTAATACATGTAGCTGGCAATGGATTTGTGGAATAAAGAAAAGTTTGTGATAAGTTTCGAATATGATTTTTCGAACCCACAGCAGGAGTATCCCCCCCCCCCAAAGTTGCCTTGAAACAGTTGTCATTCATAAATAATGCCCCACGAGTTCAAGGACGCTGGAACCATGTGGTGCGAGGAATGCGGCTCAGTCTAACTAATGGTCTCTTGAGACCTACGAGGAATGCAGCTCGGGTTGACTTGGTGTCTCCGAGGCCTGCAAGGAATGCGGCTGTGTTAACTTGGTGTCTCCGAGGCCTGCGAGGATGGAATTGACAGATATATGAAATTGACTGATATTTGGAATTGACGGAATAATACTGGAATTGACGGTAATAACGGAATTGACGGATCAAGAATGGGAGTTCGCCTCGGTGGAGAGAATTTAAGTTTTGAGATGTTTTTTTAAACTAAAATCAAGGATTTTATCTTGGTATTTTATGGACAAAGGTTTTAATATTTATAATCCTGATATTATGAGACAAAGAATGAATGTGTATAAGTTTTAAGGATTTTGTAAAGTTCGCCATTATTTTCTTAGGTGATGAGTTTGTTTTACTAGTAAAAGATGGAAATGTTTTATTTTTATTTTATTTTTATGTTATTCTTATTTTTACTTTTGTTTCTATTTCTATTATTATTATTATTATTATTATTATTATTATTATTATTATTATTATTATTATTATTATAAATCTAAGTCAGTAATACGTAAATTGATTTATGAATTAGAGGAAGTCTAGTGAGTGGACTTTTGTTTTATAAATGATTTTATGCAAATAAGTTTTATTATTTGATCTTGAATGAGTCGTTAGGAATTTTACTTTCCAAGCATGATTGTTGAATTTCGAATATTTTTACTATATTCTACTTATATATATAAGTTGAGCATGGCTTGGAAGTAGAAAGGATAGTGGCAACATAATTTAAGGATGGATGAGAAATGGTATTTATGATTTTCCAAGAAATGTTTTTTTTTTTTCCTAAACCACCATAGGTACCCATGTTGCCTTTGTAATAAATATTTCCTTCGGAATAAATGGTTGCCTTCGGTTATGTCAGCACGTTTGACAGTTGCCCCACAAGTCTTAGGGATATCCGGACCGTGCGGAGTGAGGAATGTGGATCAGGTTGACCAGATGTCTCCTGAATCTTGCGAGAATTGCGGCTCAGGTCGACTTTGTGTTACCAAGACCTGCGAGGATGTGTCAATGCTTTAAACTGAGTTAATGATTTATGTAAATGTGTGAATTGTTATATAAATATAACTATGCATGTTTGGTTTCTGTACGAGTATGGCATGTGAATGTCATTGAGCAAATCGCTGACTTGAGAACTTGGATGGATTTGTAATCACAATGGACAATAATAATTGACGAGATACACAAGTGCAGTATACAAAGTGAAAGAACTACGTGTGGCTTAATCCCTCAGTAAGGGTACTTAGGCAACCTAGTGTTACTAGGTGCAGCCACGAGATGGAGTGTTTGAAATTGTTAATGTACTATTGATATCTTAAAGTTGAGATCAAATTCAGCTAGCAGCACGATTTACTTGTGTTAATGAGGCCTAAGGCCATAACATTTTGATGTTTGAATGTATGTATTCTGTCATTGTGCATGCTGAACGATTGAGGACATTAAATTGCTTGTTTTATACAGGTAAAAATTTTGGGAAACGAGCAAATTATAGGGGAGACTGCTGAATTTTTGGCAGAAGTCAAACTTGAAGTCAAATTTTGATTCTAGTTAGAAGGGTATTTTGGTCAAGTGTGCTCGACACCTGCCAGGTGTCAAACACGCACAGGGTTCGGCTTAGATTCCAAAGTGAAATTTGGGTCGGGTCTTGTCAATACAATAGGAATACAAAAGCAATAAATGGCTATACAATGGCAATACACAAACTTCATACTCCCTTATAAATTTATTCAAACATAAACTTGAAAAGAAAAAAAAAGATATACGGGAGCAATACAATAGCAATACACATGCAATAAAGGGTTATACAATGGCAATACACAAACTCCATACTTCCCCTATAAATTTATTTTAACATAGACTTGAAAACAAAGGATATAGGAGGCAATACAGTAGCAATACACAAGCAATAAAGGGCTATACAATCGCAATACATAAACACCATATCCCCCCACAAATTTATTCCAACACAGACTTGAAAAAAAAAGGATATACAAGGGCAATACAGTAACAATACACAAGCAATAAAGGGCTATACAATGGCAATACAAAAACTCCATACTCCCCTATAAATTTATTCCAACACAGACTTGAAAAAAATGGATATATGAGGGCAATACAAATAGCAATACACAAGCAATAAAGGGCAATACAATGGAAATACACAAACTACATTCTCCCCCTATAAATTTATTCCAACACGAACTTGAAAAAAAAGGATATAAGGAAGTAATACACTAGCAATACAAAAGCAATGAAGGGTTATGCAATGGCAGTACACAAACTCCATACTCCCCTATAAATTTATTAAAACAGAGATTTGAAAAAACGGATATACGAGGGCAATACAGGAGCAATACACAAGCAATAATCCCTCATAAACCACGACGCTAAATCACCGTCGTTGTTAAAATATACAACGTCATCAACAAATACAAAACGACGCCTTTGTACTGCAAAAAGATCTAAAAAAGCAGTCGAGGATGAGAATAGACGACCAACTCTCTAAAAAAACCGTCGTTAAAAAGGAAAAATATGACACATTAACAGAACAAGGCCGCAAGATAGACATACAACGACGAAAATTAAAATAAGACGCCGTTAAATATCATTTTCACGACAATAAAAAATATGACGCCTTTAAATACATTAGAAGACGACGTTATTGATTCCTACTACGTCTTTAAATAAATTAGAAGACGACGTTATTTATTCCTACTACGTCGCCTATATAAAAACAGCCGTCGTAAAATAAATTTTCCACTTCGATTTTTCTATAAAAGATGACGTGGAAATAGTTGTCGGTGTCATTATTTACGACGTATGTATTTATAGAGTAGACGTTGAACAACGAAACAACGTCGGTTACAAATATATGGGAGTCGTATTACAAAATTTATACGTCCTATTTTCAGAAACAAACAACGACGATAAATATTAGGCGTTGTTAAATAAAACAACGTCGAAAACAAATAAAAACAGACGTGTTTAGTCTGCTAAAGTTTTAAAAATTTGTCGAGGATGAGAATAGACGACCAACTCAAACAAATCACCGTCGTTAAAAAGGAAAAATATGACACATATTGAAAGAACAAGGCCGAAAGATAGACATACAACGACGAAAACTAAAACACTACGCCGTTAAATATAATTTTCACGACAAGAAAAAATATGACATCTTTAAATACATGAGAAGACGACGTTATTGAAATCTACTACGTCTCTTATTTAAAAATAACCGTCGTGAAATAAATTTTCCGCTTCGATTTTTCTAAAAAAGATGACGTGTAAATAGTTGTCAGTGTCATTATATACGACGTATGTATTTATGTAGTTGACGTTGAAATGCGAAACAACGTCGGTGGCATTTATATATTGGACGTTGTATTTATATGTATTCATTACTCACGACGCACTTATTAATGTAGACGGCGTTGAACTTCTAAACAACGTCATTATTTACGACGCACGTATTAAACAACGTCGGTTCCAAATTAATGTTCAGATAATTTATCTCGTTTTTTAGGCGTCGGTATTATGGGATTGGAGTCGTGTTATTTTGAATTACATGGCGGTTCTTAATCCTTCCCCGACGTGATATCCTGGATAATTGCTCCACAATAGCGTCGTGGTTCTTCATTGTTACGTTGCTTTAAGACGTCGGTAAATATGCTGAATAAATGGTTAACCATAGCGTCGTGTTTTATTTGAACAGACGTTGTTTTTTATGCAGAATATAATGATGTAATCTGGATCCAGTATTTTTTGCACTGATTGTTTTGTGGCCAAAACCTGTATAATGAAAGTGAAGAAATGACATTACAATATATTACAAAATTAATGTCATACACTGCCAATTACATAAGCATCATTCAATCCATATATCTTCACACCCACCTCGAATATTTTGACTACCTAACTCACCCACCAGTTCATCAAATGTGTCAACATTTGGCATCCCTCTAGTAAATGGCTCACACTCAATTATCACATCACCTAAGACTTCATCACCAATAACATCATTATATTCTCTATTAGGCATTGATAACACTACCGACCAACCACGATGCATCAGGTCGTCAACAAAAAATATTTGTTTGACTTGAGAAGCCAAAACAAATTGGTCATTCCTATGTCCAATTTTACTCAAATCTACAAGGGTAAAACCAAGTTCGTCGACTACAAGACCAGAACTATCTATCCAATCACACCTAAAGACTGGGATTGTAAACTTTTGGTAGTCAAGGTCCCAAATTTCTTGAATGACCCCATAGAAACCCATATTTGAGAGAATTGGGTTTTTATCCTTGGCACTAGCAACTTGCATGGTATGTGCAAGTAAATAAACTCCACTATTTTGATTTGTCCGCACATCATCTTGTGCCTTGATATTGAATTTAATACCTTTAATAAGATAGCTCCTATATAATGGCACTGCCATGTTTGGACCAGCTGCTAGCCACCTTAAATTTTCTGATGCGCCATGATTGTCTTCCTCAAGTTCACTTTGAACCTGCAAATTAATCAAATCTTAATTCAATCTAACATAGAAATAAGAAGAAAATTAAAAAAGAAATATGTTATTCAACAACATATACCTTGAAGCGTAGCCATTGAATGAAAGTGCTATTGTGCTTATCCTGCAACCACTTTGTTCTCTTTCTAAATTTTGGATAAGCAGTCTTGATGTGGATCATATGTTGCCTACATGACACGAAAAATTCAAGCATTACGGTCCCAAATATATAAGATAAACATAAGAAATAATTTAAAATGGAAACTTAAAGAATAAAACTCATACGTACTCGATATAAGGTAGGACTTCCTCAGTATTCTCCAAGACATATAGATGTGCTTGATTCAACAGGTCCTGATCAACTACGCTCACTGTGCAACCTGATAATGGCTTTGAAACTCCCATCTTTTGGCTTTAAGGCACTCCAACTGTACTAACATCAGATAAATGCTGAGTACAAAACTCTACCGCTTCTTCAGCTATATACCGCTCAGCAATGCAACCTTCGCGACGAGTACGATTCTGAACATACCCCTTCAGCACTTTCATATATCTTTCAAACGGATACATCCACCTAAAATATACTGGCCCACATAGACGAACTTCTCCGACAAGATGTACTACTAGATGAACCATGATATCAAAGAATGAAGGGGGAAAGTACTTCTCAAGCAAACACAGAGTAACAACTACATCTTCTTCCAACTTATCTAGCTTGGAAACATCAACAGTCTTTGCACATATAGCATTGAAGAAGAAGCACAAACGAGTTATTGCATACCTTGCGGGCTTCTCCAAAACAGAACGAATTGCCACAGGGAGCAATTGTTGCATTAAGGTATGACAATCATGTGATTTAAGGCCAAGAAGTCTTGAATCTTGTAAAGATACAACATTTTTAATATTTGAAGAATAACCTTCAGGGACCTTCATACCATAGAAAGAATTGCAAACCTCTCTCTTCTCTGCTCTTGACAAATTCCAAGGCCCAAGAGGCAAACGAGTATGTCTTTCTCCATACTTGGGTTGCAAATCAGTTTTGACCCCCATGTTCAATAAATCTAATCGAGCAGCAATCCCATCTTTATTTTTTCCAGGGATCTCCGACAATGTACCAATGATACTATCGCAAACATTCTTCTCAATGTGCATAACATCTAGGGCATGCCTCACAGGAAGGGATTTCCAATACTCGAGATCAAAGAATATTGATTTCTTCTTCCAACAAACTCTGTCACCATTTTCAACCATATGCAACACTTCTTCTCCGGTTAATGGCTCGGGAGGTATGCCATATTCAGGTTTCCCATTAAAAGCTGCACGTTGCCTCCTTTATGGATGATTGATTGGTAACCATTTTCTATGCCCAATGTAACAAATTTTGTGGCCATTTTTCAACCTGTGACTAGGTGTATCATCGCCGCATATTGGACAAACTTTATATCCTTTAACAACACAACCAGATAAGTTTCCATAGGCGGGGAAATCATTAATTGTCCACATTAATGCAGCTCCGAGTGTAAAGTATTCTCCATTATGTGCATCATACACTCCTCTAATCCCAACCCACAAAGATTTTAAATCATCAATCAAAGGCTCCAAGTAGGCGTCTATATCATTTCCGGGTTGTTTAGGACCGGAAATCAATAAGGTTAACATCATGAACTTTCGTTTCATGCACAGCCATGGAGGAGATTATATGTAACTAAGATAACCGGCCAACAACTATATCTGCTACTTAGAGAACTGTGGGGATTGAATCCATCGGATGAAAGAGCCAATCTCAAGTTTCTCGGCTCATTACCAAACTCAGGCCATTTATCATCAAGAAGTTTCCAAGGCGGGGAATCCGCCGGATGAGACATCTGACCGTCAATTGATTTTCTAGCAGCATGCCAAGTCAAACTCTTAGCTGTCTCATGTGATTGAAACATCCTTTTAAACCTTGGAATTGGAGGAAAATACCACACCACCTTAGCTGGCACACCCTCTTTCAAGATTGAATCTTTGCCTTCCTTCCACCTTGAGATACCACAAGTAGGACAATTAGTTGAATCCTCATACTCCTTCCTATACAAGATGCAATCATTGGGGCATCCGTGCATTTTCTCATAACTCAGCCCCAATGCACACAAAGTCTTTTTAGCCTCATACATAGAGGTTGGTATTGTATTTCCTTTTGGAAGCAAATCGCCTTGAAGTATCAATAATTCTGTAAAACAGACATCACTCATCCCATGTTTTGCCTTCAAATTATACAACTTCACTAATGCCGATAACTTCGTGTACTTTCTACAACCGGGGTACACTGGTTGATCTCCATCCCCAATCACATTGGCAAACTCATACGGATCGGAACCAAAATCACCAAAATCACCAAAATCATTATCATCCATATCAATTTCTTGAGACACAAAACTGTACCTACTATGGCCATCATCTTCTTCAACATTTCTACTAGCATTAGTAGTTGCTTCCCAAGGTTCTCCGTGAAATGTCCAATTCTTATAGCTTTGGTCAATTCCATTAAAGTATACGTGATCCCTTATAATTCCAACCCCAAAACAACTTCAAATTAACACATTTAACACATGGACAACGGATATGTGTTGTAGTTAGAAGATTTTCTACAGCAAAATTCAAAAATGCTTCCACCCCAAATTCATATGCCTTCGATCTTCTATCCGAGTGCATCCATGACTTATCCATCTCCGACACTATAACCTATTATCTATAATAAAGTGAAAATACAGGCAATGACCATCACTATAGCAGATTATACAAAGATCTAATAGCAAGTAATACACAATAGGGACGACGGGTTTTAAACAAAAGCAGGCGTATTTGGCATATATAGACGACGGATTTTCAACAGACGTCGTCTATTATAAGTAATACAAACGACGGTTTATAAAAAAACCGTCGTGTATAAGTAATACAACGACGGTAGTTTAAAAAAACCGTCGTGTAATCGTCGTCGTATGCCTAAAAATTCGTCGTGTCTCAGTTTATTTTCAAGAACACAAAACCCATTAAGAACACAACATATATATGAAACCAAGCAAGAAACCAACATATACATGAAACTAAGCATGAAAACAATAAATCCATTCCCAATTCAACATAACATAGGGTGATTAAAAAAGCCGACAAAATTAAATCCATTCCCAATTCAACATAACAGATAATGTAATCCTTATACAATTTAAACAGAAAATCCATGAACCCATACCTATAAGCACATTATTAGCAGACCGCAAAGCATACACCTAAAACCCTTTAACAAAACAACCTAATATCATTCAATGAATTTACAAGGGGAAGATAGGGTTTGTACTAACAGGTTGGACGAGCTCACAGATTCGACGGAGCCTGGAGAGTGCAACTTTTAATTAGAGCAGAAGTGAGAGAGCGAAATGTTATGTTGGGCGAAATCTGAAAATTTTAGGTCTCAAGGTTCGAAGTATAAGAATAAGAGCCAAATCTAAAAATTTAGGTCGCGCGAAAATTTTTAGAGAGCGCGCGCTTTAAAACGTCGAAAGAAAAACCAAGGCGAAAGTTCTACAAGGACCGACGTAAATTTAATATTCCACGACGGAACCTTCATTTTTCGAAAAAAGAACGTAAGGCCGTTTATTTTGAAGCTTCATTTTTTGGATTAATTTTAAATTTATTTTGAATATTTTTATATAACGACGACTGAAAAACCACGTCGGGGTTAAGAAATTAAAGGCGTTGTAAATTATATAAACCGACTTACATATTAAAATGACGTCGTTTAAAGCGGAAACCATGTCGTATATTTTACTGCACGACGTAAA